>NC_092338.1:340447500-340756527 GCF_046630445.1 Rutidosis leptorrhynchoides | reverse complement strand
CATTATTCTTGAATTTCACAGCAATTCTACACCAACAGTTATATATATACATATAACGTCTATCTCCAAGACTTACATATTTCGAATGTGAAGTTTCTGAAAAAACACCCTAAACTGCAAACTAGTTCTCCGAATTTTGGAAAAATGCTGAATGAAGCAGCAAAAAAACTGTAAACGACCTTAACAGCTAAAAGTTTGATGATAAAGAAGGATACGTTAGAAAAGCTCAAAAGAAAAATTTGGTACTGAAAAACGGATTGAGCAAACCATGAAGGAGGCTGTGGACAAATCACAAAGACTAAACCTGCCTTCAAAGAATCCAAATGATTCAGTGTCTGCTGAAGTCATTAACGAATATCTTGCTCCTGACTCTAAACCCTTGCGGAAAACATTCTTCATCATCCTCTGATATTAGAAATTCTAAGATACCATCATATCTTTCATTATAAATATCCTCGATATTTCTGGAGATATTTTCATAACTATTCTTATGTGAAATCAATTATCTCTTCGCGCTATCTGTATTACATCAGAAAGGAAACCATTTTAAGCTTCTAAATTCTGAAAAATTCAAACTTAAAATATGAATGTTATTGGAGTAGTGTTGGGAACTGAAGCATGAGTTAGTATAATATAATGACACTTGATCAACGTGATTATATTACAGTAAGTCATGCTGAGTTTCTAAATGGAATGTGATGATTCACAGATCATAACGTCATCATGTGCCATGTTACACTACTCTTATATTCTACTTAACCTCTAAACATATCAAGAAAATATTTTTCTTGATGATTCGGCCTTTTCCAAGGTATTCTAGTAATTTGACAAATCAAGATCGTGCCATTACAATTTCCTTCTTAGAACATTAACCATGTTCATTCAGAAATTTATATCTACGAATTCTGGACCGTTACATGCGGTGCTTAATGGCAAGAAGAGAAAACAAAACAATGAAGCTCCAAAATAGAAATTGGAGTATAAATCGCAGCAAATAGGAGAAAACATTAACTGTGGATGACAATGATTATAGAAGACAAAAGCAGGGACTTTGAAATATAAGGGAAGATATAAAGCCCAACAACAACCCAGAAATTACAAACCGTATATATCAATAAGTATTGCAACGTAAAGACACGGGAGAACTAAAAACGCTATAAAACCAAGAGTATAGGAGAAGTGAATAGATTCCTCAGGCGGCAGATGAAAAAAAAAAGAATGATAGATATGAAAGTTAGGAGTATATCAAGAATCAGAACTGGATGGAGCATATTGACGAATACTTTAAAGTATGAGTGAGGGAGAAAGAATAGAAGGTGTGAGTTATGGAAATAAGGAAACGAAAAGGGTGGATATATAGTAAGATATCCAACAGAGCAATCAAAACAGATTATCGCATTTAATCAAAACGGATCCTAATTTCCTTAATTACCGAAGAACCAAATCTTATTACGAAGATTTCCTCTAAAATCCTTGAATTTCGTAAATCAACCGTGATTACGTCATTGGTTAAAACGAATCTGCATTTACTCATTTCACTCTTTTGCGATAGCTTCACTCGTACTCTTCACATAATCGAATTATTTTATCCATATTACTCAATTATGATAATTTTCAGATTGTATGCGTCATGAAAACATACTTATTGTCAGCCATGACCATCCCAATCAAATTTCAGGACGAAATTTCTTTATTGGGTAGGTACTGTGACAACCCGGAAATTTCCGATCAAATTTAAACTTAAACTTTAGATGATTTAATGTTTCCGACACGATAAGCAAAGTCTGTAATGTTGAAATCTCAAAAACTTTGAACTATGTTCATGTATTCATTTACCCTTCGACTGTTTTCGATGATTCACGAACAATTATGTGTAAATAGATATGTATGAATATATACATATGCATGATTATTAAATTGAGAAATATTAATAAAACATTTAATGGTTTTGTTGATATGAAAATAATTATGAAATTATTATTATGACTTAAAAACGTTAACAAAGTATTTGATAAATAATACTTTACATAAACGAATTAGTTTCAATATATGATTATAGATGAAATTAAAAGATAATATCAAATGATTGAATTATCAGATACATTGTGATTATGATTACGGGTCTCTGTTATGAGGTCCACTATGATTTATGAAATCTGTTCTTTTTGACAACATTTGAAAAATGGTAAAGTGATATACAAGTAAGAACAAATGTGTCAATTAACGAGAATTAGACAAGGGTTAGTGGAGATTTGTGTTTGATTTCCAATTCTTACTTTACAATATTTTCTCCGTGACTTTAATAAGTTAATTATTATAACTTCCATTTTGTTTAATGTAAAAGTAACAACGTGTAGTGTAAATAACTTAGATGTTGGATATTGACAAGTTAAGAAAATCAACGTTGTACATTAAATGATTTCATACATTTAATTAACCTTTGGACTTATCTTATGCTTCACCAACAAACGATGATTTTGAAACTTGAAACCTGTTATGTGTCATATATGATTTTACCTTTCTAAAACATGTTATGCAATAACTATTTTCATTATTTTAAACTTTTAACAAAATGGTTCTTAAATATAATTTGTTTTGGAAAACAAAGTTATCATATTTATTTGAATTAATTTCAAACGTACAACAACATTTTCAGTTTAAAAAAACTTTATTATTAAAACATTTTATAAGATAATTTGTTTATGAATTTTGAAGGATTTAATTAAAGTTTATATTATAAATTACAAGTATATATATATAATGTTTCAAAAACATAAACGTGATACGACATAATATTTTTCTATTATATATATATATATATATATACATATATATATATATATATATATATATATATATATATATATATATATATATATATATATATTATATACATAAACCGTCGGTAGATTAAGACAAAAATTGGTGAGCTGTAAAAGGTAGCTCCACGATTGCGGAGCAGTTACTCACAAAAGCTCCACAATTGCGGAGCAGTGGATCCTAGAAATTTTCTATAAAGCTCGAACGCGTTCTGGTTTCAATTCTCAAACTATCAATCTCTCTATCTTAACATACTCCGTAATATTTATTTAATTTATTATTATTATTATTACTATTATTATTATTATTAAAGATTATTATTATTAATCCAGTTATATTAATATTAGTAATATTATTTTTAGAATATACATAAAATACTACGACGAGGTCATGAGCGAGTTATTTTCAAAACGGGTTTTCGAGCGGGATAGAGCTAAGGAAATTATGGGTTATAACTATGGAGGTTATGGGTAATGTTCGGGGGTATGCTCGTGAGGTCAATCTTGTGTTTATCATCTCCGTTATGTCTACGTACTTTCCTGCAATATTGAATCACAATATTGATACGTGAGCATTCATATCTTATCTTTTGTATATTAATAGTGTATCCCTGACTAGTGCTCGAGTATATATGATTATGCATGCTTGTATACTTTAATGTCGTCGTTAAATAGTTTATGACAGATCACGAGTTTAATATATATGCTACTAAGATAAGATATATGATATACATGTCGTTGGAAAACTGGCGAAAAATTAATAACTTTTCATTTAGAAAGCGTATGGTTTCGATGAACGGATTAAAAGTTATAGTCAACTGAATTATCATTAATTTTAGTATTATTATTAAAAAATGATTATTATTATTACTATCGTCATTATTATCGTCGTTATTATTATCTAATAATAATAATTATTATTATTATTATTATCATTATCGTTATCAATAAAAATATTATCATTAAAAATTGTTATTGTTATTATTATTACTATCGTTATTATCATTAAGGTTATTACCAATATTATTATTATTATTATTATTATTATTATTATTATTATTATTATTATTATTATTATTATTATTATTATTATTATTATTATTATAATAATAATAATAATAATAATAATAATAATAATAATTATTATTATTATTATTATTATTATTATTAATGTTATCAGTATTAACATTAATATTATTTATTATTATTATTATCATTAAAACTAATATTAGTATCATCTAATTATTACTATTACTGTTATTATTATCATTATTATGAATGCGATATAAAAGAGAACTAAAAACTATGAAACAAATCGATTAGGAAATAATGAGTATGAGTATCATGATTCAGTTAAAATATTGTTAAGTTTATGATTTAGATAAAAATATTGTTTTCCATTATTTTTATCATTATTATTAATAACAGTATCATTAATATAAAAACTATCATTTTTATTAAGTGGCAACGTTTTTTTAGCGAATTATACACATCTTTTTCTCTTCTCTTCATCTGTAACATAAATATATATATTTATAATTTTAATTTAAGTTTAATAATAATTGGGTTATTGTAAGAAATGTTTTACGGGTTTTAAGTCGGAACTCTGTACGGGTAACGCTACGCGATAAATAATCACTGTAAGCTATGTTCTTCCCTTTTAAATTAATGTCTTGTAACTAAGTTATTATTATACATATTTAAGCCAAAGTAATCGTAATGTTGGACTAAAAATTAAGATTGGGTTATTAGATTTTGTACCATAATTAAGGTTTGGACAAAAGACCGACACTTGTGGACATTGAACTATTGACTATTAATAGATAGGGGGTATTGTCTAATCGAATGACAACTCTTTAGAACCTGTCGAACCTATCTTCAAATTAGTTAATCTAATAATTATTAAAATGATTATATATGTTCTATTTAGTGACGTTTATACGACATCTTTTACGATCATTTAATAAATTATTCGGATTGGGTAATTGATTATTCATTATGATCAAGTGGGTAAATTAATATTCATATCTCATTAAAACAGGGGTGGATTACATACAAGGATAATTGGTGTAATTGTTAACAAAGTAATAAAACCTTGGATTACACGCAGTCGATAACCTGGTGTAATTATTAAACAAAGTATTAAAACCTTGTTACAGTTCGAATCCGTAATTAGTTGGAATATTTGACTTCGGGAATAAGGTTAATTTGACGAGCATTTTATAATTTTGACCGATGGACTATTAAGGACAAAAATCAAATAGGTATCAAATAATCCAGGACAAAGGACAATTAACCCAGGGTAATAAATTAAAATCAACACGTCAAACATCATGATTACGGAAGTTTAAATAAGCATAATATTTTTATTTCATATTTCATCGTACCTTTATTTACTGTCATTTTAATTACTGCAATTTACTTTATCGCAATTTAAATTCTGTCATTTATATTATTGTCATTTATCTTTACGCTTAAGACATAAAATCGACAAACCGGTCATTAAACGGTAAAAAAACCCCCTTTATAATAATAATAATAATAATAATACTACTTATATATATATATATATATATATATATATATATATATATATATATATATATATATATATATATATATATATATATATATATATATATATATATATATATATATATATATATATATATATATACTTATACAAATATAGTTTAAAAATATAGCGTTAAACTTGGCTAGTTCCCTGTAGACGAACCGGACTTACTAAAAACTATACTACCGTACGATTAGGTACACTGCCTATAAGTGTTGTAGCAAAATGTAGGTATATCCACTCTATATATAAATAAATAACTTGTGTAAAATTGTATCGTATTTAATAGTATTTCGTAATAAAAATATAACTATTTCGTATACACCTCTACGCACATCAAGTATTTTTGGCGCCGCTGCCGGGGACGCCGAAAGCGAACACTATTTTTTTAAACTATTTTTGTAAAAACATAATTATATATAAGTTTTAAATATAAATATATAAAAAATATATATTTTTTATAAAAAAGTATAAAAGTATTTTTTTTAGCTCTTAAAAATATAATTATAAATATTACTTATATATTATTTTTATAATTTAAAACTCAGAAAAAAAATTAGAAAAGTATTCGGGCCACCAACTGTAGCAGCCCAACTACCTGGCCTGGTTTTTGGATCCATGCGACCGCATAGCATTACAACCTACACTCCATGCGATCGCATGGAGTGAGGTGACAGGTCTGAACCTCTGCCGACACAGTTTAGGGTTTAATTATTATAATTATAATTAATTTAATAATAATTAGGGTTTTAATTTAAATATTATTAATTTGTATTTGGTTTTATTTATAATTTGTAACATTAAGTGTCATTATTATTATTTATATACATTAATACTTTTATAAAATAATTATATAAAAATAATATTTATATAAAAATAAGTAATTTATCATTTTTTTGTCTCTTTTTATAAATTGTATATTTTAAACATTTAATTCGTAATTTGTATTTTTTTATCGTTCGTAATTAGTTTTAAACTTAGTATTTTGCCGTAGTTATTTTTATATTTCTAGTTTTTAGGCTTTGCCGTAAAATCCCTTAAGTGCTTTTTCTATATATTAAGATTTAAGCGCTTTAGAATTTTGCGACGCCGTTTATATATTTTAGTGGCTTTTAAGTTATTGCCGTTTTGAATATAGAATTCCTTTTAAGCTTTAATACCTTTAGACATAAGTTTTAATTTTTAGTATTTAGTACCTTTTATTATTATTTTTTCGACATTTGTTTTTCGACCTTTTATTTTTCGACGTTTTTCGGCGCGCTTTTTTTCTTTCTTATTTCTCGACGCTCTAGTTTTTAGGACATAGAATTTTCTATTTCTTCTCTACAATTTCAAAACGAAAAATTATTTTAAGTGGTTAAATTGATAGACATCCAAAATTTCCTGGTTCGTAGTAATAGTTGGATTTGTTAGTGGCGAGTTGTGGGCTTCCGATTTAAAGGGTCCTGGCTACCTGCTGCATCTATTGGCTATTCGGAACGTGGGCAAAATCAGAAAAGTCTATTAATTTGATAGTTATATATTTTTTATATTTATAACTAATAGGATATTCAGAGAATGCACCGAGCAAAACGTTCACCACCTTTCATACGTTCACCACCTGTAACTCGATCAAGACATATAGCCAATATTGTCGCCGTTGATTTTTCTTTAGAATCGTCATCTAGTCAACCAAGTACTCCAATTCAAATTTCCGATAATCCATTTTTTGAACCCGACCTCACAATTGAGAATCTGGAGGATATTCAGAGACAATTCAGAGATCCTGAACCACTAATCATTCCTCCGGAACCACAAATCAGTCATCCAGAGATTGTCGAGGAAGAAACCATTAAGTCAGAATCCTCTAGTGATTCAGATTCAACAATTTCAAATATGGAAATAACGGAACCTCTAAGTATGGAAGATCGAATGAGAGCCACACACACTGGCCAAGGTCACGCCATTATTAAGCCAGACATTAATGCACCAGATTATGAAATCAAAGGACAAATCCTACACATGGTAACTAATCAATGCCAATATAGTGGTACGTCAAAAGAAGATCCAAACGAACATCTTCGAACCTTTAATAGGATATGTACTCTATTCAAAGTCAGAGAAGTTGAGGATGAACAGATCTATCTCATGTTGTTTCCCTGGACTTTAAAGGGAGAAGCCAAAGATTGGTTAGAATCGTTACCTGAAGGGGCGATTGATACATGGGATGTTTTAGTTGAGAAATTTCTTAAACAATTCTTTCCGGCATCTAAAGCCGTAAGACTTCAAGGAAAAATTGTTACATTCACGCAAAAGCCAACTGAAACTTTATATGAGGCATGGACAAGATTTGGAAAGTTATTGAGAGGATGTCCGCAACATGGTTTAGACACTTATCAAATAGTACAAATATTCTATCAAGGATGCGACATCACTACACGAAAAGACATCGACATAGCAGCTGGTGGTTCCATTATGAAGAAAACCGCAACCGAAGCTCACAAAATTACTGATAACACAGCCTCCCACTTACATGAGTGGCACCAAGAAAAAGATATTTTTTGTTCATCTAAAGTGGCTAGAGCCGATTCTAGCCATGACTTTGATTCCGTTTCTGCAAAAATAGATGCTTTCGAGAGACGAATGGAAAAGATGAATGAAGATATTCACGCAATACGAATCAGTTGTGAGCAATGCGGTGGACCACACTTAACGAAAGATTGTCACATTGAGCAAACGATGGAACAACGTGAGAATGTTTCCTACATGAACCAAAGGCTGGGAAATAATTATTAAAATAATTATCAACCTCCAAGGCCAAACTTCAATCGAAATTAAAACATTCTTTACAATTCAAATGGACCAAACAATAACTCGTACAACCAACAAGGTCTGAATAACCAACCAACTCAAAACAACACTCTCAATCAACAAAGACCTAGCTTGTATAAACCACCACAACAAACCGAAGAGAAAAAGCCAAATCTGAAAGAAATGATGGCAAAGCTAATGGAATCTCAAACACAATTTATTACATCTCAAACCCAAACAAATGAGAGGTTTGATCAGTTATTAAGAACTCAACAAGCTTCCATTTTGAATCTAGAAAACACGTAGGTACTCTTGCTAGCTATATGAGTAAGAGGGAACAAGGAAAGCTACCGAGTGATACTGAAGTAAATTCTCGGAATGAGAATGTTAATATGATATCAATGAATTCTGAAAAACCAGCATCAGAAGATGGGAAGGTTTTCGATGTGAGTAACAATGAAGAAGTTACAACACCACCACCACCACCCGAGTATGTAAAGCCAGTGGTGACACCATACAGACCACCCATCCCGTTTCTAAGAAAAGGAGTTGAGTATGAGCAAGTGATAGGTAATAAAGTTTGTGATACCTCTGGAAAGAAGAAGAAGAATAAGAAAGTGCAAGAAACAAAAATCGTAAAGATAAACCCGGTGAAGACTGTTCCACCAAAACCTCCACCCATGGTGGGTGATCCGGGTGAATTTATTGTTCCTTGTCTACTTAGTGTTTGTGTCATGTATGATGCATTAGCAAATTTAGGTGCAAGTGTGAGTGTTATGCCTCTTTCATTATATAAGAGATTAGGAGTAGGTGAGTTAAGTCTAACAGAAATGAGTGTTCAAATCTTTGATCAAACCATTAAGCACCCAGTTGGAATTACTGATGACCTACCCGTTCAAGTAGGTAATTTAACCTTTCTAGTCGAATTTATTGTCATTGACATAGAAGAGGACCCAAACATTCCTCTAATTTTAGGTCGACCATTCTTAGCGTCCACTGGGGCGTTATTTGATGTAAGAGAGGGTAGAATGACACTTAGTGATGGTGAAAAATCGATCACCTTTGTGAGTCGAAAGTCTAAATCTCCGCCAACCAAAACCGTTGAACCAACAAAAACGATTGGTAAGAACCATGTTGTTTTACCAACTCTAACGGTAGTACTTAACAATAATAAAATGCCTAAGTGTGAGGAAGATGAAGTAACACCTAATGATGACTTGATAAAAAAGAACCCCGTTATTGATACGAAATTAAAAGACTCCGTTATTAACAGTTCAATGAAGAAACTTATTAAACGAATTCGCGATGCTAGAATTAAGAGGAACTTTAAGTTATGTAACCGGTTAGTATCCAATCTATCGCCTAAAGAAAAGGCAAAACTAGTTGAATTTGTGGATATTACACAGGAATCCGACCAATTATTTAAAGCAAAAGTCACAGATATGCAAGTTGATTATGGTCCAAGAGAAATTGACGATGAAGTTAATTACAATTTTGACACCACAGCTACCTAAGTGTGGGGAGATTCAAATGTTCTAAGAAATAACGTTGTCTAGGGTTAGTTGTTCTATTCTCGTATAGTTCCGAGAATGGAATCCGATTGGTCTTTTCCACTAGCAGACACTAAAGAACTAGTTTTCTCCCTTCATTCTGAATTTTTGTTTTATAGGTTTTGTATGAAATTAATATGCTTTTTAAATTTAAGTTTTGTGTGAATTTAAAAAAAAAATTTACTTTATTTCATTAAGTTTAAAAAATGATTTCTAAAATTCATCGTAAGTTGAAGACTAGGTCATGGAACCGAAATTGCTTTACCCGAGGGCGGGGCAAAAAATTTTGTTATCATTATTTTTAATTTTATTGATCTAAAGTATACCAAAAAAATTAAAAAAACCCAAAAATCTTTGCTTTTAAAACAATCGCTTTAAAAACGACAAATTTTAAATTTTGTCGAGGGACGGACTAGGTAAACATACCGAAACTACCTAAAATAAAAGGAAACAAAAATTTTAAAAAATTATTCATTTAAATTGTTTTAATAAATAAAGGTTTTATATATATATATATATATATATATATATATATATATATATATATATATATATATATATATATATATATATATATATATATATATATGTTTGTAGTTTATCTTATGTACAAAACAGGGTAAAACAGCGCATTTTCAAAGACTGACATTAAAGTTCAGCAAAAGCTACTAATTTTGATGATAAGACGCAAAACATATGTGAAATTACAACAAAAGGAATGAACGATGAGGCGCGCCATCTATCATTCGATGACCTTAGTAATTACAAACTGAGTATTTTTAATCACTTTTCTACACTAATCACCCTCATGAATTTATAATTATAGTCTGATTTCATGCAAATGAGGGCATTGCATGATCTCAAGTGTGGGGAAGGGTTATAAATTCTCTCGGGTTTACACTTGGTTTAATTGCTAAATTTTGTGAAAATTTGAAAAATTTTCAATAAAATGAATTCAAAATCATGTTTATACATATTTATGAACGATAAAACTAGGTTTTATTACCGAAATTATTGTTAACTCGGAAAGGACATAAATTGAGAAACAACCCAAAACGCTAGAATTCATTTAAAATGGAATAGAGGAGAATAAAAAGGCAAAGAAAAATATAAATAAAAGCTAAGTGTGGGAAGAATTTACCAATTTCTTTAAAACACATATCACATATTTGGTAAAGATTATTGCAGGTACTTTTGCTTTGGAATAAACTAATCAGTTTTACCTGATTTATTGTAATACCTTTGAAAGAAAGATGGATCTACATGATGAATCAATTCCATCATTAAAAGGAAGTAAAGTCTTCCAAAAAAGACACGCGCTTATTGATTTAGGTCAGGAAGTTGACGTCCAGACCAGCTGTAGGTTGACGAAAAATCTAGCAAAGTCATCTCTAAAATCAGCCGGAAATCCACGGGCCTCAGCATCAAACAGGGTCAATAAGTGGTCAGACTTATCCTAACCATGAGAGGATCTGTCTCGTAAAATGGGGAGGGCGCCGTGCAAATTAGCTTGATAAGACTAATGAATCAGACCACCAGAAAGGATAATCTCCTTAAAGATTAAAAATCAGCATTTAAGCTTGATATTACTCAATCCTTGAGATTGACCTTGAAGATTGAGAATTACAAACTCATGGAATTCGATGATATCTAAACTCGAGCTTGAACGAGAAAATATTTTGATCAAATACAAACCGATTTGTTTTCTGAAAACCTATTTTCAATGCGTTCATTACCATTGAACGTAAAATTCTAGGAATTCACCTGGAATTCATTAGGTCACCTGAACCAAATTGGGTGTCAACCGTAAGAACTGTGGTTGCATAGCATGTTCGAAGACCAGACCTTGTGCCAGACTGAAAAACTATAGGGTGATCTTTACTATTGCTCCTACAAAGGATAGTAATTGCATCTGACACGATATAGACCATAATCAAAAGCATGTCACGGGACATTGCCTTAACAGTTGCTTGTTCAACGCTTTCCTTTAAAACCGGACGGTAGTTTACCTAAAGGTAATATACGGAGCAAGTATACTGGACGTGTTCTTTCCCAATACAAGGTTAGCAAGTGGGTGACACAAAACCGCAAGTTTTGAACTAAAATTTTAAAATATGAAACCCACACAACCCACAAAAATATTTTGCAAACACCGGTGAAGGGTTATTCTGGAAAACTTATCTAGGGTAAAAGCTAGAATGAATTTTCAAAAGATCAAATATTTTCATAAAGATCCAATTTCCATAAAGGATCTAAATTTTCATAGTCATGTGGGACTGTAAACCACATCGTTACTATCATTGTTTATACCGCCGTATCAAAATCACTGATGTATAAAGTGTGAGAATAAAAAAAGTGATTCGAGTGAAGTGTGATTTTATTTTAAGTTCTGTATTGCTTGAGGACAAGCAACGCTCAAGTGTGGGGATATTTGATAGTGCTCCAAATGAACATATATTTAGGCACAATATCCTTCCAATATGTAAAGCTTTTAGTTGAAATTGTTCTATTTTTATGTAATATTCGTTTAAATAAATATGTGCGAAGAAAAAAGAAGAAAATGACGATTTGAAGATGCAAATGACTAAAAAGCTCAAAAGTACAAAGTACAATCCAAGTGGTTCAATTTATTGATAAGAAACGTCTAAAAGTTACAAGAGTACGAGCCGCAAAACGCAAAGTATAAGATATTAAATATTACACAAGGACGTTTGAAAATCCGGAACCGAGACCAGAGTCAACTCTCAATGCGCGACGCAATGGAGCTAAAATTACAAGTCAACTATGC
Organism: Rutidosis leptorrhynchoides; assembly: GCF_046630445.1. Taxonomy (NCBI): domain Eukaryota; kingdom Viridiplantae; phylum Streptophyta; class Magnoliopsida; order Asterales; family Asteraceae; genus Rutidosis; species Rutidosis leptorrhynchoides. Next base: position 340,744,005 of record NC_092338.1, on the reverse strand, counting down.
ACATAAATATAATATAATATATAAATAATTCTTAAAATTATATATATATATATATATATATATATATATATATATATATATATATATATATATATATATATATATATATATTATATAAAATGTCGGCAAACTAGAAAACAAAAACTTGTGAGCTAATCCAGCTGGCCATACGATCGCATGGCCAGGATGCCCATATTTCATACGATCGCATGAGCCCAAATGGCTGGCCACATCTATAAAATGCAACGTTTTTTCAGCGAATTATACAAATCTTTTTCTCTTCTCTTCATCTGTAACATAAATATATATATTTATAATTTTAATTTAAGTTTAATAATAATTGGGTTATTGTAAGAAAAGTTTTACGGGTTTTAAGTCGGAACTCTGTCCGGGTAACGCTACGCGATAGATAATCACTTTAAGCTATGTTCTTCCCTTTTAAATTAATGTCTCATAACTAAGTTATTATTATGCTTATTTAAGCCAAAGTAATCGTAATGTTGGACTAAAAATTAAGATTGGGTTATTAGATTTTGTACCATAATTAAGGTTTGGACAAAAGACCGACACTTGTGGACATTGAACTATTGACTATTAATAGATAGGGGGTATTGTCTAATCGAATGACAACTCTTTAGAACCTGTCGAACCTATCTTCAAATTAGTTAATCTAATAATTATTAAAATGATTATGTATGTTCTATTTAGTGACGTTTATACGACATCTTTTACGATCATTTAATAAATTATTCGGATTGGGTAATTGATTATTCATTATGATCAAGTGGGTAAATTAATATTCATATCTCATTAAAATATGGGTGGATTACATACAAGGATAATTGGTGTAATTGTTAACAAAGTAATAAAACCTTGGATTACACGCAGTCGATAACCTGGTGTAATTATTAAACAAAGTATTAAAACCTTGTTACAGTTCGAATCCCTAATTAGTTAGAATATTTGACTTCGGAAATAAGGTTAATTTGACGAGCATTTTATAATTATGACCGATGGACTATTATGGACAAAAACCAAATAGGTATCAAATAATCCAGGACAAAGGACAATTAACCCAGGGTAATAAATTAAAATCAACACGTCAAACATCATGATTACGGAAGTTAAAATAAGCATAATATTTTTATTTCATATTTCATCGTACCTTTATTTACTGTCATTTTAATTACTGCAATTTACTTTATTGCAATTTAAATTCTGTCATTTATCTTTACGCTTAAGACATAAAATCGACAAACCGGTCATTAAACGGTAAAAAACCCCTTTATAATAATAATAATACTACTTATATATATATATATATATATATATATATATATATATATATATATATATATATATATATATATATATATATATATATATATATATATATATATACAAATATAGTTTAAAAATATAGCGTTAAACTTGGCTAGTTCCCTGTGGACGAACCAGACTTACTAAAAACTACACTACTGTATGATTAGGTACACTGCCTATAAGTGTTGTAGCATGGTTTAGGTATATCCACTCTATAAATAAATAAATAACTTGTGTAAAATTGTATCGTATTTAATATTATTTCGTAATAAAAATATAACTATTTCGTATACACCTCTACGCACATCAAGCTGTTTCTGAACAAATATGTGCTGTAAACTTTTATGGTCGGTGAAGATAGTAAACTTGGTTCCATACAGATAGTGTCTCCACATTTTAAGTGCAAATACAACAGCTCCTAATTTAAGGTCGTGCGTAGTATAGTTCTGTACATGAATCTTTAACTGACGCGATCCATTAACAATAACCTTATTTCGTTTCATAAGCATGCAACCCATTCCTTGACGTGAGGCATCACAATAAACAACAAAATCTTCACTTGCCTCGGGTAGAGATAATATCGGTGCAGTTGTTAACTTATCTTTCAACAACTGAAATGTAGATTCTTGCGGTTCTGACCACTCATATTTCTTGCCTTTATGAGTCAACGCAGTTAATGGTCGGGCAATCTTGGAGAATCCTTCAATGAATCTCCTGTAGTAATCAGCTAGACCCAAAAATTTCCGGATCTGAGTTGGCATCTTTGGAGTTTCCCAATTCTTAACCGACTCAATCTTTACTGGGTCGACCTGTATTTCATTAGCCCCTACAACATGGCCAAGAAATTGTACCTCTGGTAACCAAAAGTCACACTTAGAGAACTTTGCATACGACTGCTCTTTTATAAGCATAGTCAGTATCGAACGTAGATGTTGTTCATACTCTTCCTTGTTCTTGGAGTACACCAATATGTCATCAATAAACACTGATAATGCTAAAAATGAACATATGTTTCTTTAGGTCACCTGAACCAAATCGGGTGTCAACCGTAAGAACGGTGGTTGTATAGTATGGTCAAAGACAGGACCTTGTGCCAGACCAAAAAACTATAGGGTGATCTTTACTATTGCTCCTACAAAGGATAGTAATTGCATCTGACACGATATAGACCATAATTAAAAGCATGTCACGGGACATTGCCTTAACAGTTGCTTGTTCAACACTTTCCTTTACAATCGGACGGTAGTTTACCGAAAGGTAATATACGGAGCAAGTATACTGGACGTGTTGCTTTCCTAATACAAGGTTAGCAAGTGGGTGACATAAAACCATAAGTTTTGAGCTAAAATTTTCAAATCTGAAACCCACAAAACCCACAAAAACAATTTGCAAACACCGGTGAAGGGTTATTCCGAAAAACTTATCTAGGGTAAAAGCTAGATTGTATTTTCGAAAGATCAAATGTTTTCATAAAGATCCAATTTCATTAAGGATCTAAATTTTTAGAGTCATGTGTGACTGTAAACCACATCGCTACTATCATTGTTCATACCGCAGTATAGAAATCACTGATGTACAAAGTGTGAAGAATAAAGAAGTGATTCTAGTATTTTTATTTCAAGACTATATTGCTTGAGGACAAGAAACGCTCAAGTGTGAGAATATTTGATAATGCTAAAAACGAACATATATTTCATAGCATTATCCTTCAAGAAAGACAAGCTTTTAGTTGCAATTGTTCTATTTACAAGTGATATTCATTTAAATAATAAAAGGTGAAGACAAAAGATAGATTCGACGATTTGAAGACGCAAATGACCAAAAAGCTAAAAAGTACAAAGTACAATCAAAGTGGTTCAATTTATTGATGAGAAACATCTAAAAGTTACAAGAGTACAAGACGCAAAACGCAAAGTACAAGATATTAAATTGTACGCAAGGACGTTCGAAAATCCGGAACCGGGACATGAACCAACTATCAACGCACGACGCAACGGACCAAAAATTACAAGTCAACAGAATACAAGAATATAATATAATATATACAATTATATAAATTTATATATATTATATTATATATATTAATTAATTCAGCAGCCCACATTTTGGAACGACTTGGAACAGTTTTTGGCTGCCATGCGATCGGATGGCCAGCATGCCCAAACACCATGTGATCGCATGGGAAGGAATCACAGGTCACATCTATAAATTCACCATTTTTTGGGCGAATTTTATACACCTAATTCAATCTCTCTCTCTCACGATATATATATATATATATATATATATATATATATATATATATATATATATATATATATATATATATATATATATATATATATAATTTATAATTTTAATTCTAATTTAAGATTAATAATAATAAGGGTATGTTAGCGAATGATGTAAGTTTGTAAGTCGAAATTCTGTCCGTGTAACGCTACACTATTATTAATCATTGTAAGTTATGTTCGACCTTTTTAAATTAATGTCTCGTACCTAAGTTATTATTATGCTTATTTAAATCGAAGTAATCTTGATGTTGGGCTAAATATTAAAGACGGTGTAATTGGGCTTTGTACCATAATTGGGGTTTGGACAAAAGAACGACACTTGTGGAAATTAGACTATGGGCTATTAATGGGCTTTATATTTGTTTAATTAAATGATAGTTCGTTAATTTAATATAAAGATTTACAATTGGACGTATTTATAAATAACCACATACACTCGATCGGACACGATTGGCTGGATATTTATAAGTACTAATAATCGTTCATTTGACCGGACACGGGAATGGATTAATAGTCAATGGACTCATTAAAACAGGGGTGGATTACATGCAAGTTCACTTGGTGTAATTGATAACAAAGTATTAAAACCTTATTACAGTTTAAGTCCCCAATTAGTTGGAATATTTGACTTCGGATATAAGGATAATTTTTATGGACAAAAACTAGATGGACATATCGAATAATCCAGGACAAAGGACAATTAACCCATGGTAATAAATTAAAATCAACACATCAAACATCATGATTATGGAAGTTTAAATAAGCATAATTTCTTTATTTCATATTTTATCGCACTTTTATTTACTGTCATTTTATTTATTGCACTTTTAATTATCGTACTTTTTAATTATCGCAATTTTATTTATCGCATTTTAATTATTGTCATTTACTTTACGCTTTAAATTAAGTTATATTTATTTTTAATATTTTACATTAGGTTTTAACTGCGACTAAAGTTTTAAAATCGACAAACCGGTCATTAAACGGTGAAAACCCCCTTTTATAATAATAATAATACTACTTATATAAATATATATTTATACAAATATAGTTTTTAAAAATATAGCGTTAAACTTGGCTAGTTCCCTGTGGACGAACCGGACTTACTAAAAACTACACAAATGTACAATTAGGTACACTGTCTATAAGTGTTGTAGCAAGGTTAGGTATATCCACTCTATAAATAAATAAATAACTTGTGTAAAATTTTATCGTATTTAATAGTATTTCGCAATAAAAATATAACTATTTCGTATACACCTCTGCACACATCAAGTATTTTTGGCGCCGCTGCCGGGGACAAACAACGCCAAAAGCGAAACGCTATAAAAATTTTTTTTATTAAGTTTTAATTTTTTTTTGTTAAAATACGTTTTAAATATCAAAAATATAAAAACAAGAAAAAGAAAAAAAAAAATATATATATATATATATATATATATATATATATATATTACTATATATTTTTTTACGTTTTTTTAAAAAAAAAATTAAAAAGTTTGTATTTTTTTTTGTTAAAAAAACTAATAGGTAGTTTTTTTTAAAATATAAGTTTTTATTTATATAAATATTTTATATAAATTAAAAATAGAAAAAATATATATATATATATATATATATATATATATATATATATATATATATATATATATATATATATATATATATATATATATATATATATATAAAAAGTTCTCGGGCCACAATACTGTAGCAGCCCAAGAACTAATCTAAAATCCAGGCACATGCGATCGTATGAGTTGGACGCCTTAATTTCATGCGGTCGCATGACTGACTGTGACAGACCACAAACCTAAGACAGCATTTATTACGCGTAAGTTTTATTTATTTATTATTATTATTATTAACCCTAATTAGGGTTTAGATATTTAATTAGTTTTTAAATTTTAGCTTTAATTTATATTTAGTATTATTAAGTTTTAATATTTTTATTTATTATATAAACTAATACTTTTATAAAATAAATAATATAAAAATAATATTTTTATAAAAATTGTATTTTTACAACATTAAGTTTTATTTTTATATTTTATATCTTTTTATTCGTAATATTTGTATTTTTATCGTTCGTAATTAGTTTTTAATCTAGTATTTTGTCGTAGCCATTTTTATTTCTAGATTTCTAGGCTTTGCCGTAAAATCCCTTAAGAAATTTAGACTAAGATTTAGATGCTTTAGAATTTTGCGACGCCGTTTTAAGATTTTAGTACTTTTTAAGTTATTGCCGTTTTGGATATAGAATTCCTTTTAAGCTTTAATACCTTTAGACGTAAGTTTTAATTTTTAGTTTTTAAAATTTTAAGTTTCAACGCTTTACTTTCTTTTTATTATTTTTTTTCTTTTGACGCTTATTTTCTTACTTTTGTTTTTCAACCTTTTATTTTTCGACGCTTATTTTTCGATCTTTTATTTTTCGACGTTTTTCGACACACTCTTTTTCTTTCTTATTTCTCGACGCTCTAGTTTTTAGGACATAGAATTTTCTATTTCTTCTCTAAAATTTCTTTAAATTTCGACGAAAAATTATTTTAAGTGGTTAAATTGATAGACATCCAAAATTTTCTGGTTCGTAGTAATAGTTGGATTTGTTAGTGGCGAGTTGAGGGCTTCCGATTTAAAGGGTCCTGGCTACCTGCTACATCTATTGGCTATTCGAAACGTGGGAAAAAACAGAAAAGTCTATTAATTTAATAACTTATATAATTTTTATTTTTTTATAACTAATAGGATATTCAGTGAATGCATCGAGTAAAACGTTCACCACCTTTTATACGTTCACCACCTGTAACTCGATCAAGACATCTAGCCAATATTGTCGCCGTTGATTTTTCTTTAGAATCGTCATCTAGTCGACCAAGTACTCCAATTCAAATTTCCGATAATCCATTTTTTGAACCCGACCTCACAATTGAGAATTCGGAGGATATTCAGGGACAATTCAGAGATCCTGAACCACTAATCATTCCTCCTGAACCACAAATCACTCATCCAGAGATTGTCGAGGAAGAAACTATTAAGTCAGAATCCTTTAGTGATTCAGATTCAACAAATTCAATCATGGAAAATCTGGAACCTCTAAGTATGGAAGACCGAATGAGAGCTAAACGCACTGGCCAAGGTCATGCAATTACTCAATCAGACATTAATGCGCTAGATTATGAAATCAAAGGACAAATCTTACACATGGTAACTAATCAATTCCAATTTAGTGGAGCGCCGAAGGAAGATCCAAACGAACATCTTCATACCTTTAATAGGATCTGTACTCTATTTAAAATTAGAGAAGTGGAGGATGAACAGATATATCTCATGTTATTTCCTTGGACTTTAAAGTAGGGGTGTTCATCGGTTCGGTTTTCTGTTTGTTCGGTTTTTTCGGTTCGGTGTATTCGGTTTTGAATTTTTTTTGGGCAAAACCGAAAACCGAACCGAAAGTTAAAACCGAATCGAACCGAAAACTGAATTCGAATTCGGATTCGATTCGGTTTTCGGTTAAAACCGAATATTATGAAAAAAACTGAGAACGATGGTAATTTAATTGTGGCGTTACTGATGTCTTAGTTATTTATATCATAAAATAATGACGTACTAATAAATTTTCAAGAATTCGATGATTTATTAATATCTGCAGCTTAATTATGAAGTTTACTGCTTCTGTTAAGAAGAAAAACATAATAATTTGAGTGTAAGATAATTATAATGTGAACTACCAAATCTTCATATGGGTGAGAACATATTTATTGATTGAATCCCAAATTATAATGACATTAAAACATAAATATACAAATTAAATATATAAAAATTTTGAATTCGGTTTTGAATTCGGTTTTCGGTTAAACCGAATTCAGAATTTTCAAAACCGAAAACCGAATTCAAATTCGGTTTCGGTTTGACTCGATCCGAAAACCATTTTTCAAATTCGGTTCGGTTTTTTTCCGGTTTGGTTTCGGTTTGGTTTTCGGGTTCTACGGTTTCAAACCAAATACTGACCACCCCTACTTTAAAGGGAGAAGCCAAAGATTGGTTAGAATCGTTACCTGAAGGGGCGATTGATACATGGGACGTCTTAGTTGAAAATTTTCTTAAACAATTCTTTCCGGCATCTAAAGCCGTGAGACTACAAGGAGAAATTGTTACGTTCACACAAAAGCCAAATAAAACTCTATATGAGGCATGGACAAGATTTGGAAAGTTATTGAGAGGATGTCCGCAACATGGTTTAGACACTTATCAAATAGTACAAATATTCTACCAAGGATGCGACATCACTACAAGAAAAGACATCGATATAGCAGCCGGTAGTTCCATTATGAAGAAAACCGCAACTGAAGCTTACAAAATTATTGATAACACTGCTTCCCACTCACATGAGTGGCATCAAGAAAAAGATATCGTTAGATCATCTAAAGCAGCTAGAGCTGATTCTAGCCATGACTTTGATTTCGTTTTCGCAAAGATAGATGCTGTCGAGAGACGAATGGAAAAGATGACCAAAGATATTCACTCAATACAAATTTGTTGTGAGCAGTGTGGAGGACCACATTTGACAAAAGATTGTCTCAGTATTGAACAAAAAATGGAACAAAGAGAGAACGTTTCATACATGAACCAAAGGCTTCGAAATAATTATCAGAATAATTATGAACCGCCAAGACCAATCTACAATCAAAATCAGAATTATAACCGAAATGTTCCATACAACAACCAACAAGGTCCTACCAATCAACAAGTATCCAATAATACTTATAATCGGCAAAGACCTATTTTTCCAAATAAACCACCACAAACCGATGATAAAAAGCCAAATTTAGAAGACATGATGTCAAAGCTAGTTGAATCTCAAACTCAATTTTTCACATCTCAGAAACAAACGAATGAACAAAATGCTCAAGCATATCGAAATCAACAAGCTTCTATCCAAAATCTGGAACAACAAGTGAGTAACCTAGCAAGGTTAATAGGTGAAAGAAAACTGGGAAGTCTACCTAGCGATACAAATGCTAACCCCCGGAATGAAACAGCTAAAGCCATTACCACGAGAAGTGGTATTACACTTAAATCACCTGAAATACCTGTAATTTCTGATGACCCTATTCCTACTCCACAAGCATCACAGCCTGAACAAGATAAGGAAACAGAACCGGTAGTTAAAAAGGTTAATGAAGATAACACAGTTAAAGCTAAGCCTTATGTTAAACCATACCAACCACCACTTCCTTACCCGAGTAAAATGAGAAAAGAAAGACTTGAAGCCGAGCAATCCAAATTCTTGGATATGTTTAAACAAATAAATGTAAATCTTCCTTTCATTGATGTGATATCAGGAATGCCAAGATATGCCAAATTCTTGAAAGATCTAATCACAAATAGAAAGAAAATGGAAGAACTATCGGCTGTTACTATGAATGCAAATTGTTCCGCAGTACTGTTGAATAAGATACCAGAAAAATTATCAGATCCAGGAAGTTTCACAATTCCATGTTTTCTGGGTAGTCTTAGTTTAATAGAAGCATTGACAAACTTAGGTGCTAGTATAAATTTAATGCCATATTCACTATACGCTAAACTAGACCTTGGAGAATTGAAAACAACACGAATAAGCATACAACTAGCTGATCGATCAGTAAAATATCCTAGAGGGATAATGGAGAACATGCTAGTTAAAGTTGGTACTTTAGTATTTCTAGTAGATTTTGTTATTCTGGACATGGAAGAAGATTCTCGAGTTCCTCTCATATTAGGAAGACCATTCTTAAACACGGCTAAAGCAATAATAGACGTGTTCGGTAAGAAACTGACCTTAAGTATAGAGGACGAGAGTGTTACCTTTTCTGTGGATAGAGCCATGCAACAACCGCAATCTGCAGATGATACATGTTATTATATTCAAACTATAGATTCACATGCAGAATTGTTAGAAGAATTTCCAGAATTACAAGGAACAGGAGAATGTTCTTTAGGAGAAGGAACTGAACCAATTAATGAAGCTGAAATGTTAGCCGCACTCATGGCTAATGGATATGAACCAATAACAGAAGAAATTCAAATGCTAAAAGAAGAAGACAGATATCGATATAAATCATCGATAGAAAAACCACCGACATTAGAGTTAAAGCCACTTCCAAACCATTTAGAGTACGCTTATTTACATGGTGAATCTGAATTACCTGTAATAATATCGTCTTCTCTTACTGAAAATGAAAAATCTCAACTCATTTCTGTGCTAAAAGCTCATAAACCAGCTATTGCATGGAAGATTCATGACATTAAAGGCATAAGTCCTTCGTATTGCACACATAAAATCCTTATGGAAGAAGGTCATAAAACGTATGTACAGCGCCAACGAAGACTAAATCCTAATATGCAAGATGTTGTTAAGAAAGAAATTATTAAACTGCTAGATGCAGGTTTAATTTATCCAATTTCTGATAGTCCATGGGTAAGCCCAGTTCAATGCGTACCTAAGAAAGGTGGCATGACTGTCATCACAAATGAGAAAAATGAGCTTATTCCTACTAGGACTGTAACAGGATGGCGTGTTTGTATTGATTATAGTAAATTAAATGACGCCACCAGAAAAGATCACTTTCCCTTACCTTTCATTGTTCAAATGTTGGAAAGGTTAGCCGAAAATAGTTACTATTGTTTTCTTGACGGTTTCTAAGAATACTTTTAAATTCCAATAGCACCCGAGGACCAAGAGAAAACCATGTTCACATGCCCTTATGGTACTTTTGCTTACAAACGCATGCCATTTGGACTTTGCAACGCCCCTGCAACCTTTCAAAAGTGCATGATGGCGATTATTCACGACATGATAGAAGAATGCATGGCAGTTTTCATGGATGACTTTTCAGTCTTCGGTGATACTTTTGAAACATGTCTAGTTAATCTTGAACGAATGCTTATTAGATGCGAACAATCAAATCTAGTACTTAATTAGGAGAAATGCCATTTCATTGTTAAAGAAGGCATCGTTCTTGGTCATAAAATTTCAAATGAAGGAATTGAAGTGGATAGAGCTAAAGTAGATGTAATTGCTAAACTTCCACATCCCACTAATTTTAGAGGAGTTAGGAGTTTTCTAGGGCATGCCGGTTTTTACTGACGTTTCATAAAAGATTTTTCTAAAATTATCACTCCTATGAATAAACTCCTAGAAAAGGATGCTCCATTCATCTTTTCAGATGAATGCATCAAATTTTTTAATATTCTTAAAGAAAAACTCACTAATGCGCCGATAATGATAACTCCAAATTGGAATCTATCATTTGAACTCATGTGCGATGCAAGTGATTTTGCAATGGGAGCCGTTTTAGGACAAAGGATTGAAAAACGATTTTAACCTATTTATTACGCTAGTAAGACGTTACAAGGAGCACAAACGAATTACATAACTACTGAAAAAGAACTCCTTGCTATTGTCTTTGCCTTTGACAAATTTCTTTCATATCTCGTTCTAGCTAAAACGGTGGTCTATACCGACCATTCTGCTCTTAGATACCTATTTTCAAAACAAGATGCCAAACCACGATTAATCTGTTAGATCTTACTCCTACAAGAGTTCGATATTGAAATCCGAGACAAAAAGGGAGCAGAAAATCTCGCCGCTGATCATCTTTCTCGTCTTGAAAATCCTGAATTAGAAGTTCAAAATGAATCGGCCATACAAGATAACTTTTCTGATGAATATCTATTGAAGATAGATTATAGTAAAATTCCATAGTTTACAGACTATGCAAACTACTTAGTATGTGGATTCCTTGAAAAAGGGTTGTCGTACCAAAAATGAAAGAAATTCTTTAGTGATATAAAACACTATTTCTGGGAAGATCCACATTTGTTTAAAAGTTGTCCCGATGGAATAATACGCCGATGTGTATTCGGGGATGAAGCCAGTCAAATCTTAAACCATTGTCACACAGGACCAACAGGAGGACATTATGGGCCTCAACTCACAGCAAGAAAAGTTTACGATGGTGGATTCTATTGGCCTACAATTTTCAAAGACGCACACCTTCTTTGTAAATCCTACGATGCTTGTCAAAGGGCCGGAAAAATAAGTCAACGTGATGAAATACCACAAAATGTCATTCAAGTATGTGAAGTATTTGACATTTGAGGTATTGACTTTATGGGTCCATTTCCAAAATCTCATAATAATCTCTACATTCTCGTTGCCAATGATTATGTATCTAAATGGGCGGAAGCACAAGCTCTCCCAACTAACGATGCACGAGTTATAGTCAACTTCTTAAAACGTCTTTTTGCAAAGTTTGGAACACCGAAAGCTTTAATAAGTGATCAGGGTACTCATTTTTGTAATAATCAACTTGAAAAAGTTCTCAAAAGATATGGAGTAACTCATAAAATTTCAACCGCTTATCATCCACAAACAAGTGGACAAGTTGAAAATACCAACCGAGCTTTAAAACGTATTCTAGAGAAAACCGTAGGATCAAATCCGAAGGAATGGTCCATAAAATTGGAAGATGCACTCTGGGCTTTTAGAACAGCCTACAAAACTCCAATTGGAACCACACCTTTTAAACTCGTTTATGGAAAAGCATGTCAGCTTCCAGTAGAAATTGAACATAAAGCATTTTGGGCTTTGAAGACATGTAATCTTGATTTGCATGAAGCCGGACGTCTACGGTTAAGTCAATTAAACGAATTAGAAGAATTAAGACATGAAGCATACGAAAATTCGTTAATCTATAAGGAAAGAACGAAGAAATGGCATGATAAAAGAATCAGAAGTTCAAAAGAATTTAAAGAAGGAGATAGAGTTCTTCTTTTCAATTCAAGATTCAAGCTATTTCCTGGAAAATTGAAATCAAGATGGTCTGGACGATTCATAGTCAAAAGAGTTTTCCCATATAGAACAATAGAGTTAATAAATTCAAATGGAATTGAATTTAAAATTAATGGTCACAGAGTTAAACATTACATACATGGTCCAATGGAAGTTGACAATGAAGTTAATCACAATTTCGACACCACAACTAACTAAGTGTGGGGAGAATCAAGTCTTTTTAAGGATAATATATATTTCTGTTAGAGTTAGATTTTCTATTTTCGTGTAGTTCTCGAGAATGGAATCCGAATGGTCTTTCCCTAGCAGACCCTAAAGAACTAGTCTTCTCCCTCTATTCTGAATTTTTATTTTTTTTAGGTTTTACGAGATGAAGAATTCCTTTAATCTGAACCATGGTCTACTACTACAAGCTATGATTACTAAACGTAATAATAACATCTTCCCGAGTGAACTGGTATCATTTGTAAGAGGAAAAATGGACGAAGTAAGGAAAGAACTCAGGAAAGATCATCATAAGACACATTTTGGTAAAGAAAAATCAAAATCCGCAACAAAAAGAAGAGCATGACACCTTGAAAGATGTCATAAATGCGGAAAATGGTCACACAAAGGTAAATGTTCGAACAATCAAACATATTCAAATACCGAATTTGTTACTCTATGCAGAGAAGGACCGTTCATATGTTTAGAAGAAAAGATATTGAAGAATCGAGGTTACGCTTATGTAGCTATGGAAAACCAAATCACACGACTCTCCTATGAGTCGGCTAAAGCAGGTCTCTGAGAATTCTTTCTCATAGGTAAGTATGTACAGTTTTTAATTTTTTTTTTTTATTGCTTTTAACCTTTTGATAATAAACGCTGAATCGTTCGCTATAAAGTATTAAATTGGTATTCAATAAATTAGGTATGCGAAACCGAAATTATTGATATCATACAAAAATTTATTACATCACTGCGAAATTTACCGTTTATTCTTAAGGTATAAATATCTTTAATCAATCAATCCAAAATATTTCAGAAATTCTTCAAGAGTAAAACTAGGTTATGGAACCGAAATTACTTTACCCAAAAGAGGGACGTATATTTTTGATAATATTTGATTGATTAAAGTGGGATAAAAGAAAAAAAAAATTTAATTTTAATTTTAACTTGTTTTTATATTAATATTAAATTATTAATGTAAATTTTTAAAATCAATATATTTAAGTTTTTAAATATTTTAAAAATTAATATTTTCAATATAAGTTTGTAAAATTAATGTATAAAAATATTAATAATATTAATATGAATTTTTAATTTTATGCATTTTAAATTTAAGTTTGGTGAGAATTTAAAAACAAAAATTTACTTTATTTCATTAAGTTAAAATTTTGATTTTTAAAATTCGTCGTGAGTTGAAGACTAGGTTATGGAACCGAAATTGCTTTACCCGAGGGTGGGACGAGAAATTTTATTATAATTATTTTTAATCTTATTGAATTAAAGTATGCCAAAAACATTTAAAAACCCAAAAACCTTTGCTTTTAAAACAACGCTTTGAAATGACAAAATTTTAAAATTGTGTCGAGGGACGGACTAGGACAACGATCCGAAACGACCTCGTCCTAAATAACAAGGAAAACAAAATTTCAAAATTAATTTAATTATTTGTTTTAATTAGTTAAAGGTTTTTATTAAAAAAAAAAAGCAGGGACCCCATGCGATCGCATGGGGTTTACCCTTATTTACCATGCGGTCGCATGGAGGAGAAAAATAGGTCAGGAACAAAAGGCCACGAGCTGGTCTCTGTCTTCTCACAATAACACATACAAATACACGAATACACTCCCTAAACACCCCTAAATTCGCCATTTTTCAACCAAAATCAACTAAATTTCTCACTATAATCATGTCTTTCTTCAGATGGGGAGGCAAGAAGGTAGAAATTTCACCCCTAAACTCTTTAAATTTTTGGTTTTAGTGTTCTTGAGCTAATTTATACCTAATTTAATTTTGTTAATTTCTAGTGTAATTAGAGTTAAATTGTTAGTATATTATGCATGTATAACCTAGATTGATGCTATTTAACATGATTTGAAACTAAAAACTTCAAAATTTTTAGAAATCTAGGGTTTGTGTTCTTGAGCAATTTGGGGCTTTTTGATATATTTATGTATGTATAAGTAACTGATAATAATCTGTATTATTATTACTATATACGCATATTAATAATAATATCAATACTAATAATAATCATATAAATAATAACAATAAGTTACTAATAATAATGAAAATGATAATAATAGTTTTAGTGGTCATTATGACAATAATAATGTTAATATTATTTTTGTTAATAATATTAGTAAAAATAATACTACAGTCATTTATTTATAATAAGTTTGTACCTATAGATTATATATATTCATATTTAAATTGGTATTAATACTAAAAATACTATAATAGTTTGTTCATAACCCCTTTCATATTTGTATCATAATTGTATTAATATGGATATCCATTTAATAATAACCATTTTAATATAGTACTATATTTTATCTTATAATTATATATATATATATATATATATATATATATATATATATATATATATATATATATATATATATATATATATATATATATATATATATATATATATATATATATATATATGTATATATATATATATATATATATATTAATAATACAACTTGCAAATAACACTTATTAATAATTATGTCATATGAATACATCTATTAAATGTTTAATATTTATATATTTGATAAATGTTATAATTTAATATTTATTATTATAAATCTTTTATATATATATCTATATAGATAATAATATCTTATGTTATTTTATATATGTTCATCCTAATGACAACTTATTTACCTTGTTATTTTTACATTTTTAATTCTAAATGCATAATGTATATCTATTAATTTAAATTATTATATATACTCTTATGTATATATATTCACATAATTATTTACACATTGGTTCATGAATCCGGGAATGGTCAAGGTCAATTGAATATATGAACCTAGTTTCAAAGTTTTCGAGATTCAACATCACAGACTTTGCTTATCGTGTAGGAACATATAAAGATTAAGTTTAAATTTGGTCGAAAATTCTCGGGTCATCACAGCACATATGATAAAAAGCGCATATGATGAAAAGCGCATATGATGAAAAGCGCAGCGCATATGATTAAGTGCAGCGCATATGATTAAAAGCGCATATGATAAAGCACATATGATAAAAAGCGCATATGATGAAAAGCGCAGCGCATATGATTAAGTGCAGCGCATATGATTAAAAGGCAATATGATGAAAACTGCATATGATGAAAAGCGCATCGTATATGATTAAAAGAGCACATGGTGAAAAGGATATATAATGAAAAAGCACATATGGTGATTAATGAAAAGCACATATGGTGATTAATGAAAAATAAATATTGAGAAAGAATCACCAATGTTTCTTGAAAGAATTCAATGTTATATATATGGACCAATTCATCCATCATATTGACCATTTTGATATTTCATAGTTCTAATAGACGCATCTAGCGGATGGTCTCATGTTTGTGTGTTATCAAGCCATAATATGGCATTTGCAAAAATTGCTTGCACAAATTATTAAATTGAGAAAACATTATTCTGATTACACCATTAAAAGGATGAGACTTGATAATGCTGGTGAGTTAACATCTCAAGCATTTAATTATTATTATATGTCTATAAGGATTGTTGTTGAACATCCAGTTGCTTATGTGCATTCAAAAATTAATTTAGCTGAATCAATAGATAAACGATTGCAACTAATAACTAGAAAATTGGTAATGAGTACAAAAATCTCAATATTTATATGGGGACATGTAAATTTACATGATGCGATATTAATTCGCATTAAACCAAATGCAAGTCATAAATATTCTCCCCTACCAACTTAATTTTGGTCGAGAGCTAAATATTTTTCACCTTAGAACATTTGGTTGTGCAGTGTATTTTTCAATTGCACCACTACAACTCACTAAAATGGTTCCTCAAAGAAGGATGGAAATATATGTTGGATATGAAACATTTTCAATCATAAGATATATTAAACCCATGACGGGTGATGTTTTTACAGCACGTTTTGCTGATTGTCATTATAATGAAAAATTGTTCCCTAGATTAGGGGGAGAAATGAAAAAATAAATAAAATGATATTTCATGATGTGAACATCAATCAAGGTATCTTGATACTCGCACAAAAGAATGTGAAACGAAAGTTCAAAAATAATGCATATGCAATAACTTGCAAATCGATTACGCGATGCATTTAAAGATACAAAAAGAGACTAAATCATATATAATAGCAGTAAATGCTCCAACTCGAACTGAAATTCCAAAAGCTGACAATAATGTCACTCTTGAGTCTTTGCCACGCATGAAACGTGGAAGATCAATTGGTTCCGAAGATAAAAATCCTCGAAAAGAAAATCAGCTGATAATGAGGTAAAATAAAGTGTTCAATACGAACCAAATATCAATACTCCTTCTGCAGAGGATATTGATAATAAATAAAGAAATTGCAATAAATTATGCAATATTATGGAACCGAAACGTAATGAAAAATATTGATGAGAATTTTTCATATAATGGCATCATGAATAAAGATGATGATCAAGAACCAAATTTGTCATTGAGTGTCAAAATAGACATGACTGAGCTCAATTGAAAAGAGCAATACGAGCTGAATTAGAATCGCTCAATAAAAGAAAAGTTTTCGGATCAATCGTTATCACTTTTAAAGATGTGAAACGTATGGGATACAAATGAACTTTTATCCGAAAAAAATTAAGAAATGCGAAATATGAAGTTACAAGGTAAAGATAGACTTGTAACTCAAGATTTATCTCAAAGACCGGGAATGAATTATGAGGAAAACTTATCTTCCTGAAATAGATACAATTACTTATTTGATACTTATTCAACCTGGTAGTTACTTAAATACATCTCATGGATGTTGTTACTATTTATTTGTATGGATCACTTGATAGTGATATACATGAACATACCTGAAGGGTTTAAGGTATCATAAGCATCTAATGCAAAACCCAAGGAAATGTAATCCATTAAATCATAAAGATTTTTATATGGGTTTATACAATCGGGACGTATGTGGTATAACCGATTAAATGGCTACTTGATAAGAAAAAGGGTATACATATAAACTTATTTGCACGTGTGTTTTATAAAAACAATGTTCGGATATGTGATCATATTTGTTTATATCAATTATCTTAAATAAATAAATCTATGAAGCCATTCAATTTCTAAAAGAAAGATTTTGAAATGAAAAAAAAAATCAAGTATTACGTTGATTTACATATTGAGCATATGACTAATGACTTACTTATACATCAAACAACTTAAACCGAAAAGATTTTTAAAACATTTTTATATGGACAAGACAAAAACCATTAAGTACTCCTATGGTTGTTAGATCTCAATATTGATACTGATCCATTTCATCCTCTAGAAGATCATGAAGATCTTCTTGGTTCAGAAGTTCCATATTTTAGTGCAATTGAGGCTCTTATGTATCTTACAAATTTTACAAGACCTGACATTTCTTTTGCAGTTAATTTGTTGACAAGGTTCAGCTCAGCCCCTACAAAAAGGCATTAAAATGAGATCAAACACATATTTTGATACCTTCTGAAATGTCCCGTTCTTATTGATTAAAAACGTTCCATATTAATTGATTTCGTTGTGAGGTTTTGACCTCTATATGAGACGTTTTTCAAAGACTTCATTCATTCTAAAATAAACCATAACCTTTATTTCATCAATAGAGGTTTAAAAAGCTTTACGTAGATTATCAAATAATGATAATCTAAAATATCCTGTTTACACACGACCATTACATAATGGTTTACAATACAAATATGTTAAAACAAAATAAGTTTCTTGAATGCAGTTTTTACACAATATCATACAAGCATGGACTCCAAATCTCGTCCTTATTTAAGTATGCGACAGCGGAAGCTCTTAATAATCACCTGAGAATAAACATGCTTAAAACGTCAACAAAAATGTTGGTGAGTTATAGGTTTAACCTATATATATCAAATCATAATAATAGACCACAAGATTTCATATTTCAATACACATCCCATACATAGAGATAAAAATCATTCATATGGTGAACACCTGGTAACCGACATTAACAAGATGCATATATAAGAATATCCCCATCATTCCGGGACACCCTTCGGATATGATATAAATTTTGAAGTACTAAAGCATCCGGTACTTTGGATGGGGTTTGTTAGGCCCAATAGATCTATCTTTAGGATTCACGTCAATTAGGGTGTCTGTTCCCTAATTCTTAGATTACCAGACTTAATAAAAAGGGGCATATTCGATTTCGATAATTCAACCATAGAATGTAGTTTCACGTACGTGTGTCTATTTTGTAAGTCATTTATAAAACCTGCATGTATTTTCATCCCAAAAATATTAGATTTTAAAAGTGGGACTATAACTCACTTTCACAGATTTTTACTTCGTCGGGAAGTAAGACTTGGCCACTGGTTGATTCACGAACCTATAACAATATATACATATATATCAAAGTATGTTCAAAATATATTTACAACACTTTTAATATATTTTGATGTTTTAAGTTTATTAAGTCAGCTGTCCTCGTTAGTAACCTACAACTAGTTGTCCACAGTTAGATGTACAGAAATAAATCGATAAATATTATCTTGAATCAATCCACGACCCAGTGTATACGTATCTCAGTATTGATCACAACTCAAACTATATATATTTTGGAATCAACCTCAACTCTGTATAGCTAACTCCAACATTCACATATAGAGTGTCTATGGTTGTTCCGAAATATATATAGATGTGTCGACATGATAGGTCGAAACATTGTATACGTGTCTATGGTATCTCAAGATTACATAATATACAATACAAGTTGATTAAGTTATGGTTGGAATAGATTTGTTACCAATTTTCACGTAGCTAAAATGAGAAAAATTATCCAATCTTGTTTTACCCATAACTTCTTCATTTTAAATCCGTTTTGAGTGAATCAAATTGCTATGGTTTCATATTGAACTCTATTTTATGAATCTAAACACAAAAAGTATAGGTTTATAGTCAGAAAAATAAGTTACAAGTCGTTGTTGTAAAGGTAGTCATTTCAGTCGAAAGAACGACGTCTAGATGACCATTTTAGAAAACATACTTCCACTTTGAGTTTAACCATAATTTTTGGATATAGTTTCATGTTCATAATAAAAATCATTTTCTCAGAATAACAAATTTTAAATCAAAGTTTATCATAGTTTTTAATTAACTAACCCAAAATAGCCCGCGGTGTTACTACGACGGCGTAAATCCGGTTTTACGGTGTTTTTCGTGTTTCCAGGTTTTAAATCATTAAGTTAGCATATCATATAGATATAGAACATGTGTTTAGTTGATTTTAAAAGTCAAGTTAGAAGGATTAACTTTTGTTTGCGAACAAGTTTAGAATTAACTAAACTATGTTCTAGTGATTACAATTTTAAACCTTCGAATAAGATAGCTTTATATGTATGAATCGAATGATGTTATGAACATCATTACTACCTTAAGTTCTTGGATAAACCTACTGGAAAAGAGAAAAATGGATCTAGCTTCAACGGATCCTTGGATGGCTCGAAGTTCTTGAAGCAGAATCATGACACGAAAACAAGTTCAAGTAAGATCATCACTTGAAATAAGATTGTTATAGTTATAGAAATTGAATCAAAATTTGAATATGATTATTACCTTGTATTAGAATGATAACCTACTGTAAGAAACAAAGATTTCTTGAGGTTGGATGATCACCTTACAAGATTGGAAGTGAGCTAGCAAACTTGAAAGTATTCTTGATTTTATGTAACTAGAACTTGTAGAATTTATGAAGAACACTTAGAACTTGAAGATAGAACTTGAGAGAGATCAATTAGATGAATAAAATTGAAGAATGAAAGTGTTTGTAGGTGTTTTTGGTTGTTGGTGTATGGATTAGATATAAAGGATATGTAATTTTGTTTTCATGTAAATAAGTCATGAATGATTACTCATATTTTTGTAATTTTATGAGATATTTCATGCTAGTTGCCAAATGATGGTTCCCACATGTGTTAGGTGACTCACATGGGCTGCTAAGAGCTGATCATTGGAGTGTATATACCAATAGTACATACATCTAAAAGCTGTGTATTGTACGAGTACGAATACGGGTGCATACGAGTAGAATTGTTGATGAAACTGAACGAGGATGTAATTGTAAGCATTTTTGTTAAGTAGAAGTATTTTGATAAGTGTATTGAAGTCTTTCAAAAGTGTATAAATACATATTAAAACACTACATGTATATACATTTTAACTGAGTCGTTAAGTCATCGTTAGTCGTTACATGTAAGTGTTGTTTTGAAACCTTTAGGTTAACTCTACTGGTATCAAATCAATCTTAAATGTTTCGCTAACCAGTTTAATTTCTCGATTCCGACATATATTATCTGCTGAAATTAATTTACCATTTGTTAATTCGAGTAAAAATTTACTATCCAAAGGCGTCAATGGACAACTTAATTTAGCACAAAAATCTCTACTCATATAGCTTCTATCCGCACCCGAATCAAATAAAACGTAAGCAGATTTATTGTCAATAAGAAACGTACCCGTAACAAGCTCCGGGTCTTCCTGTGCCTCTGCCGCATTAATATTGAAAACTCTTCCGCGGCCTTGTCCATTCGTGTTCTCCTGGTTCGGGAAATTTCTAATAATGTGGCCCGGTTTTCCACATTTATAATAAACTACATTGGCATAACTTGCTCCGACACTACTTGCTCTGCCATTACTCGTTCCGACACCATTTGTTCCTTTTGTTCTGTTAACCCCTGGTCCGTAGACCTCACACTTTGCCGCGCTATGACCATTTCTTTTACACTTGTTGCAAAATTTGGTGCAGAACCCCGAGTGATACTTTTCACACTTTTGGCATAGCTGCTTCTGATTGTTGTTGTTGTTGTTGTTGCGGTTATTATTGTTGTTAGGATGATTGTTGTAGTTGCTGTTGTTGTTGTTGTTGTTGTTGTTGTTGTTGTTGTTGTTGTTGTTGTTGTTGTTGTTGTTGTTGTTGTTGTTGTTGTTGTTGTTGTTGTTGTTGTTGTTGTTGTTGTTGTTGTTGTTGTTGTTGTTGTTGGGCCGTTTGTTATAGTTGCGATTGATGTTACGATTGTTGGGATAATTGTTGCGATTATTATTGTAATTGCTGTTGTTGTATTGGTGATTCTTATCACCGTTTTCCTCCCACTTTCTTTTGACTTGCTTCACATTGGCCTCTTCAGCAGTCTGTTCTTTAATTCTTTCTTCAATCTGGTTCACTAGTTTGTGAGCCATTCTACATGCCTGTTGTATGGAGGCGGGCTCGTGTGAACTTATATCTTCTTGGATTCTTTCCGGTAATCCTTTCACAAACGCATCGATCTTCTCTTCCTCATCTTCGAATGCTCCCGGACACAATAGGCACAATTCTGTGAATCGTCTTTCGTACGTGGCAATATCAAATCCTTGGGTTCGTAACCCTCTAAGTTATGTCTTGAGCTTATTGACCTCGGTTCTGGGACGGTACTTCTCGTTCATCAAGTGCTTGAATGCTGACCACGGTAGTGCGTACGCATCGTCTTGTCCCACTTGCTCTAGATAGGTATTCCACCATGTTAACGCAGAACCTGTGAAGGTATGCGTAGCGTACTTCACTTTGTCCTCTTCAGTACACTTACTTATGGCAAACACCGATTCGACCTTCTCGGTCCACCGTTTCAATCCGATCGGTCCTTCGGTTCCATCAAATTCCAAAGGTTTGCAGGCAGTGAATTCTTTGTAGGTGCATCCTACACGATTTTCTGTACTGCTAGATCCAAGGTTATTGTTGGTATGTAGCGCAGCCTGTACTGCGGCTATGTTTGAAGCTAGAAAATTACGGAATTCCTCTTCATTCATATTCACGGTGTGTCGAGTAGTCGGTGCCATTTCCTTCAAAATAGTCAAATGGAACAAGTTAATCATACAGAATATTAAGAGTAGTTAATAGTATTTCGTAGCATAATATGAACTCATTTATAAAAGCTTTTTCTTCATATTAGCATTTTATAAGTTTAAATTCGGGTAGTACCTATCCGTTAAGTTCATACTTAGTAGCTAATATACAATTCAACTACTACAATTCTATATGAAAAACTGATTATAATAATATTTCGCGTTCAAACTTTTACACAATATTTTACAAACTTACAATACCGCTTATTTTACATATAGCATGAAATATAGCACACAATAAATTTGATACAAGATGGTTGTGAAGATAATTCTAGCTAGTACACAAGTCGTTCAGCAAAGGCAATAAAGACACGTAATTCATACGTCCAGAAACAAGTCATGCATTCTGGTTTTACTAGAATTACTTCCCATCCTTGGTCTTGTGGAACATAACCGTTATGGCCGTTAATAAGACAGTGTGTTGTAACGTCGTCAAAGGGACGAGGGTTACGTAATGTCCAACAGTCCCGTAACAATCTAAAAACCTCATTTCTTACCCCAATTACCGACTCCGTCACTTGTGGGAACGTTTTGTTTAATAGTTGTAGCCCGATGTTCTTGTTCTCACTTTGGTGAGAAGCGAACATTACTAATCCGTAAGCATAACATGCTTCTTTATATTGCATGTTAGCCGCTTTTTCTAAATCACGAAGTCCAATATTCGGATATATTGAGTCAAAACAATTTCTTAACCTATTGCGTAAAATAGCATTTGGGTTCCCCGCAATATATGCGTCAAAGTAAACACATCGTAACTTATGGATTTTCCAATGTGATATCCCCCATATTTCGAACGAAAGCCTTTTATAAACCAAGGCATTCTTGGAACGTTCTTCGAATGTCTTACAAACTGATCTCGCCTTAAATAGTTGTGCCGAAGAATTCTGACCTACTCTAGACAAGATTTCATCAATCATGTCTCCGGGTAGGTCTCTTAAAATATTGGGTTGTCTATCCATTTTATATTTTTATACTGTAAAATAGACAAGAGTTAGATTCATAAAAAAAAATACTTATTAATACAAGCAATTTTTACATATATCATAAAGCATAAGCACACTATATTACATATATTACACCACACGAATACAACTATCTTATTCCAACTCGCTTGTTTCTTCTTCTTCGGTTTTGGTTCGTTTTGCCAAGTTTCTAGGGATATATGATGTTCCCCTAATACGAGCCGTCGTTTTCCACATTGGTTTAGAAAAACCTGGTGGTTTAGAGGTTCTCGGGTCATTGTTACAACTTAAGGATTTCTGGGGTTGACGATACATATAAAGTTCATCGGGGTTGGAATTAGATTTCTCTATTTTATGCCCTTTCCCTTATTATTTTCTTTTGCCTTTTTAAATTCAGTTGGGATAATTTCTATAACATCATCGGAATTCTCGTCAGAATCCGATTCATCGGAGAATTGGTAATCCTCCCAATATTTTGCTTCCTTGGCGGAAACACCATTGACCATAATTAACCTTGGTTGGTTGGTTGAGGATTTTCTTTTACTTAACCGTTTTATTATTTCCCCCACCGGTTCTATTTCTTCATCCGGTTCCGATTCTTCTTCCGGTTCCGATTCTTCTTCCGGTTCCGACTCTTCTTCCGGTTCCTCTTCGGGAACTTGTGAATCAGTCCACGAATCATTCCAATTTACATTTGACTCTTCATTATTATTAGGTGAGTCAATGGGACTTGTTCTAGAGGTAGACATCTATCACATAATATCAAACACGTTAAGAGATTAATATATCACATAATATTCACATGTTAAAAATATATAGTTTCCAACAAAATTTGTTAAACAATCATTTTTCAAGTAAACACGGTCGAAGTCCAGACTCACTAATGCATCCTAACAAACTCGATAAGACACACTAATGCAAAATTCTGGTTCTCTAAGACCAACGCTCTGATACCAACTGAAATGTCCCGTTCTTATTGATTAAAAACGTTCCATATTAATTGATTTCGTTGCGAGGTTTTGACCTCTATATGAGACATTTTTCAAAGACTGCATTCATTTTAAAACAAACCATAACCTTTATTTCATCAATAAAGGTTTAAAAAGCTTTACGTAGATTATCAAATAATGATAATCTAAAATATCCTGTTTACACACGACCATTACATAATGGTTTACAATATAAATATGTTACAACAAAATAAGTTTCTTGAATGCAGTTTTTACACAATATCATACAAGCATGGACTCCAAATCTCGTCCTTATTTAAGTATGCGACAGTGGAAGCTCTTAATAATCACCTGAGAATAAACATGCTTAAAACGTCAACAAAAATGTTGGTGAGTTATAGGTTTAACCTATATATATCAAATCATAATAATAGACCACAAGATTTCATATTTCAATACACATCCCATACATAGAGATAAAAATCATTCATATGGTGAACACCTGGTAACCGACATTAACAAGATGCATATATAAGAATATCCCCATCAATCCGGGACACCCTTCGGATATGATATAAATTTCGAAGTACTAAAGCATCCGGTACTTTGGATGGGGTTTGTTAGGCCCAATAGATCTATCTTTAGGATTCGCGTCAATTAGGGTGTCTGTTCCCTAATTCTTAGATTACCAGACTTAATAAAAAGGGGCATATTCGATTTCGATAATTCAACCATAGAATGTAGTTTCACGTACTTGTGTCTATTTTGTAAATCATTTATAAAACCTGTATGTATTCTCATCCCAAAAATATTAGATTTTAAAAGTGGGACTATAACTCACTTTCACAGATTTTTACTTCGTCGGGAAGTAAGACTTGGCCACTGGTTGATTCACGAACCTATAACAATATATACATATATATCAAAGTATGTTCAAAATATATTTACAACACTTTTAATATATTTTGATGTTTTAAGTTTATTAAGTCAGCTGTCCTCGTTAATAACCTACAACTAGTTGTCCACAGTTAGATGTACAGAAATAAATCGATAAATATTATCTTGAATCAATCCACGACCCAGTGTATACGTATCTCAGTATTGATCACAACTCAAACTATATATATTTTGGAATCAACCTCAACCCTGTATAGCTAACTCCAACATTCACATATAGAGTGTCTATGGTTGTTCCGAAATATATATAGATGTGTCGACATGATAGGTCGAAACATTGTATACGTGTCTATGGTATCTCAAGATTACATAATATACAATACAAGTTGATTAAGTTATGGTTGGAATAGATTTGTTACCAATTTTCACGTAGCTAAAATGAGAAAAATTATCCAATCTTGTTTTACCCATAACTTCTTCATTTTAAATCCGTTTTGAGTGAATCAAATTGCTATGGTTTCATATTGAACTCTATTTTATGAATCTAAACAGAAAAATTATAGGTTTATAGTCGAAAAAATAAGTTACAAGTCGTTTTTGTAAAGGTAGTCATTTCAGTCGAAAGAACGACGTCTAGATGACCATTTTAGAAAACATACTTCCACTTTGAGTTTAACCATAATTTTTGGATATAGTTTCATGTTCATAATAAAAATCATTTTCTCAGAATAACAAATTTTAAATCAAAGTTTATCATAGTTTTTAATTAACTAACCCAAAACAGCCCGCGGTGTTACTACGACGGCGTAAATCCGGTTTTACGGTGTTTTTCGTGTTTCCAGGTTTTAAATCATTAAGTTAGCATATCATATAGATATAGAACATGTGTTTAGTTGATTTTAAAAGTAAAGTTAGAAGGATTAACTTTTGTTTGCGAACAAGTTTAGAATTAACTAAACTATGTTCTAGTGATTACAAGTTTAAACCTTCGAATAAGATAGCTTTATATGTATGAATCGAATGATGTTATGAACATCATTACTACCTTAAGTTACTTGGATAAACCTACTGGAAAAGAGAAAAATGGATCTAGCTTCAACGGATCCTTGGATGGCTCGAAGTTCTTGAAGCAGAATCATGACACGAAAACAAGTTCAAGTAAGATCATCACTTGAAATAAGATTGTTATAGTTATAGAAATTGAACCAAAGTTTGAATATAATTATTACCTTGTATTAGAATGATAACCTACTGTAAGAAACAAAGATTTCTTGAGGTTGGATGATCACCTTACAAGATTGGAAGTGAGCTAGCAAACTTGAAAGTATTCTTGATTTTATGTAACTAGAACTTGTAGAATTTATGAAGAACACTTAGAACTTGAAGATAGAACTTGAGAGAGATCAATTAGATGAAGAAAATTGAAGAATGAAAGTGTTTGTAGGTGTTTTTGGTTGTTGGTGTATGGATTAGATATAAAGGATATGTAATTTTGTTTTCATGTAAATAAGTCATGAATGATTACTCATATTTTTGTAATTTTATGAGATATTTCATGCTAGTTGCCAAATGATGGTTCCCACATGTGTTAGGTGACTCACATGGGCTACTAAGAGCTGATCATTGGAGTGTATATACCAATAGTACATACATCTAAAAGCTGTGTATTGTACGAGTACGAATACGGGTGCATACGAGTAGAATTGTTGATGAAACTGAACGAGGATGTAATTGTAAGCATTTTTGTTAAGTAGAAGTATTTTGATAAGTGTATTGAAGTCTTTCAAAAGTGTATAAATACATATTAAAACACTACATGTATATACATTTTAACTGAGTCGTTAAGTCATCGTTAGTCGTTACATGTAAGTGTTGTTTTGAAACCTTTAGGTTAACGATCTTGTTAAATGTTGTTAACCCAATGTTTATAATATCAAATAAGATTTTAAATTATTATATTATCATGATATTATCATTTATGAATATCTCTTAATATGATATATATACATTAAATGTCTTTACAACGATAATCGTTACATATATGTCTCGTTTAAAAATCATTAAGTTAGTAGTCTTGTTTTTACATATGTAGTTCATTGTTAATATACTTAATGATATGTTTACTTATCATAGTATCATGTTAACTATATATATATCCATATATATGTCATCATATAGTTTTTACAAGTTTTAACGTTCGTGAATCACCGGTCAACTTGGGTGGTCAATTGTCTATATGAAACATATTTCAATTAATCAAGTCTTAACAAGTTTGATTGCTTAACATGTTGGAAACATTTAATCATGTAAATATCAATCTCAATTAATATATATAAAATGAAAAAGTTCGGGTCACTACACCTTCGGGGAACTACTGATTTATAATTATTTTATTCTAACTACTCGAAACAAGATTTGTTTGGTTATACAGATGCAGATTATTCATCTGATCCACATAAAGCTAAATCTCAAACTGGATATGTATTCCTAAATGGAGGCACCTCAATATCATGATGTTCTAAAAAACAAACACTTGTTGCAATATCATCAAATAATGCCGAAGTGATTGCATTACATGAAGCCACTCGGGAATGATTTTGGTTAAGATCAATGACACAACTCATTACTGATTCTTGTGGACTAGAACGCGATTAAAGTCCAACAACTATCTATGAAGATAATGCAGTTTACATAGCACAGATGAAAGAAGGGTATATCAAAAGTTACCGAAACAAAACACATACCTCCTAGATTCTTCTCATACACTCAAGATCTCATTAAGGACAACCAGATTGAAATGAGATATGTTCAATCCAGCAACACTCTGCTGATCTTTTCACCAAAGCATTTTCAACTGCTATTTTCAGAACACACGTTCACAATATTTGCATGAGGCATGTTCAAAAGATGTGACAACTCAGCGATGTCTACTTGAGGGGGAGTCAACTCTATGCTGCACTCTTTTTCCCTTGACTAAAGTTTTTATCCCACTGGGTTTTTCTTTAGCAAAGTTTTTAACGAGGCAGTAACATGTAGTTGATTTTTCATGAAACAAAATTGTCGTCCAAGGGGGAGTGTTATAAGTCATATGGTGGCCGACACATTTATTAAAGTAAAATTTGGTGGATCAAATTCACATTCACGGATATTACTATTCCACCTAACTGCACAGTGAATTATTGTTGTATAAATATGTAATCGAATGTAATCACTGATTGTACCATTCTTACATATATACCAAAAATATATTTCTCTCTTCATTACTACTCTTCAATATATAAGTATTGTAAAAACTTACATTAAACTACTAAATTACAACAATTAATATTTTATCATCAACCAATCAATTATTTTATTAAGATAATTTTGAAAAAGATTACAAAACCCACGCAAACAAATAACACCACATGCGTACAACACAGAGGTCACTATTATTTTAATCATACGTCATCAAATATTAATTATTAATACTTAATACTCCCTCCGTCCCACTACAAGTGTCCACTTACTTTTTGCACACAGTTTTAGGAAATCCCACTAACTTCATTCTCCACCAATCAGAATTTTTCTCTCTCCAGAATAACCTCTTCTCATTGGTTGAAATACAAAGTGGACACTTGTAATGGGACATCCTAAAATAGAAATGTGGACACTTTAAGTGAGTGAGATGTAGGTAGTACATGTTTTATAGTAAAATCATATTTAACAGATAAAATATAATATTCGTACGTACGATCATCACCCCATATAATACACCATCACACATAACCACCATTAACCCGAATAATCTGACCGTTAATCCATTCACCCGAATCACTAGCCAAAAACCCAACTACCTGTGCCACGTCATCTGCCTTCCCAAGCCTATTCGAAGGATTCACACTTATCACTTTCTTCACCATCTCCTCTGTTTTTCCGGCAAAAAACATTTCAGTCGCAACCGGTCCGGGAGCAACACAGTTCGCCGTGATCCCGGTCCCACTTAACTCCTTCGCAAGTATCTTAATCATCACTTCAACCGCAGCTTTCGACATTGTATACGTCCCGAACCCAGGCCTAGGCAACGCAACTTGTGATGACGTCACACATATTATCCTCCCCCCTCCATTAGTGTTCAGTCTGTTTGATGCTTCTTGACAACAAAAGAATGTTCCTCGCATGTTTATCGACATTATTCGATCGAATGTTGCGATGGATGTGGTAGAGAGTGGTGAGTAAGTGGGGTCAGCTACGCAGGCGCAGTTGACTAATATGTGGGGGACGGGTATTAAATGCTGACTCGGCAAAGTCAAAGAGGGATTTGACTTGGGTCGGGTCGGATATGTCCGCTTTGAAAACGGTAGCACCCGTTGAAGAAAGAGAAGGTGTGAGTTCGGAGACGGTAACGTCGGATATTACTAGTTTTGCTCCGAGTGAAGCTAAGTAGGTGGCGATTGCGTGGCCTATGCCACCGAAACCGCCAGTGACGATTGCTACTCGGTCTTTGAGTTGGAGTGGTGGCGGTTGGGTGGTTAGTGATGGTGAACCGTTGGTTATGGTGGTAGGTGTAGTAGTTACTTCATCCATGATGGTGTTGTATACTTGTATATTGAACCCAATGTACCTTTGTGTTATTGTGTATATATATTTATATAGGGTTTTAAATTAGTGTGTTTTGCATGTGAGCTTAAAGATTATTTGTACTTGAGTATTGTATAAGTTTTAGTAATTTACTAATTTATACTCCCCATCTCATATATATTCTCCATTATTCTATTTATAGTATTATTCTATTTATAAATGTCCTAAGAAAAAATAATATGATAAAAATCATTTATGCTAATACTTTATTCAT
Organism: Rutidosis leptorrhynchoides; assembly: GCF_046630445.1. Lineage (NCBI taxonomy): Eukaryota > Viridiplantae > Streptophyta > Magnoliopsida > Asterales > Asteraceae > Rutidosis > Rutidosis leptorrhynchoides. Next base: position 340,713,776 of record NC_092338.1, on the reverse strand, counting down.
ATAAAACAAAAACATAAATAAAAAGTAAGGTATAAAAGATAGATAAAAATTTAGGGATAAGACTGGTAAATTAATAAAATATATATATATATATATATATATATATATATATATATAACAAAAACTTTTTCTTAAATTGTGTGTTTTTATCTGTTAACAATAGATTTGAGACGGAGAAAGTAACAAATAGCCTAAGCCTTTATGAAATATAAAATAAAATCACACTACTACCCATTTTATTATTACTCCCTTGTACTATTTCTGATAGTTGGACCATTTGTAATGGTGAGGGCGTGATGGTGTGTGATAGAGTGTTTTGTGAGATATAGTGCTGATTTGACAAGTGTGATAGCGTGATGGCGTGATTGAGTTTGTAATATTATGGCGTGATCGTTGTGTAATACGTAGTATGACAATAGGTTCCACCTTTTTATTTCGTTTTCATTTTTGTTTGAGTTATTTTTTTAAGTTGCTTCTTTTTTTTTTTTAATAAAAACAATACATATTTAATAATTTAAATTAATAAAAACACACTTAAATTAATAAAAATTAAACGATTACAATTTATAAAAGTCTAAAAATAAAAAATTACAATAATTAAAAAAATCTTAATACAATTACTATATTAAATTCCTAGAAATGAAAAAGTACGTTAATAATAAAATATAACAAGTACTCGTCGTCGCTTGAAATTGAGAAATGGTTGTTGAAATTATTGCTGTTGTAGAAGCTGAGAAAAAAATGTTGCATTATTGAAATATTGATGAAGATTTTGTTGCGGGACATTGTTTAATGGTCGATTATTCCGAACATTTTGCGGTGAATTTGAGCTCGAACCGGACATATTTGGTGACCCAAAGTTGTAGAGATTACCGGAACCGGTTTCATTAGGATTGAAATTTTGATTTGTTGAGACATGTTAGGTATGAGATAAGAAATATTATAGAGAAAATGATAGAAATATGAGTGTTTTGTGATAAAAATGTGAAGAAGTATATTGCATTTAAAGATATACAAATTTATTATTTATAAAATTTATTACATTTATTTATCAATTAATGAGACCAACGGATATATTTTTTACATCATTCAACGGATACATTTTGTGGCAGCCAATCACAACCCATCAACCACTGAACACGCCTATGTGATCGACCCATCGCGCCGGTGTTTTTTACCACCCATCACGCCTCACTATGGCGCGATGGTAGCGTGATGGTGAAGTTTTTGAGGCCATCGCGCTGTGAAGGGTCTTAGCGGGGTAAGGTTATTGTTGTTTTTTTTTTCACAATGATGCCCTTTTAGCTTTTCATATAAATGTTACCCAATTATATTTTAAACATATATGCAAAAAAAATAATATATATTGCCATAATTGCCCTTCTCCTTTTAACCTTCATACCATGTTTTCTTTTCCTGATATACAAATATATACATGATGATGATATACATGATACATGATATTAATACTATGTTATATATATATATATATATATATATATATATATATATATATATATATATATATATATATATATATATATACGTATTGCATATAGCTGCTGTATAAAATATGTTCGAAGTAAAATATATATTTAATGAAATTTATATTAACTGTTGAGTTTCATACGTGTTATAATTGGTGCTATTCTCATTAAAGTATTTTAAACGTTTTATACCAAGACGATTAATTACGTTCAGTACAAAAATAATCGTTCATATATGTAAAACTAGGGTACATCATTATGTACAAATTAACTAATATATAATATAATGTATATATTTAGACAATGTACTTTCATGAACCGGTCTAAATCAGTACCACAATAATCGAACAGCTGCAACACGCGGTTGAGCTCCTCACTCGTTATACATCATTTACTTTGTTTGATTATGTATGTCAATTTACATCTTTAATTCTTTAGCTATTTTGTCATGCACTTGTAAAAACAAATTACTACTTATAAGCTTGTAGCTTTAATATATACCGACTAATTCTGTCAAACATATAGGGTTAATAACTAAACAGTCGATCATCAAAAGTTTTTAATTATTTAATTAACTTCGAAACTTCTCATTGTACGTATTTAATATTTAAAGTTGTTTGTTATAGTTTTTACTACATAATTGACATTTTTTTGTATAATTTTTCTTTAGGTTGATGGCAAATCTGTCATTTTGCTTGCTTTTCTTCATTTTCATTATCCTAGTTTGAATTACTAACAAACGGTACACTACAAATCATGTGTGAAATGACTAGATTACCCTCACACTACTACTACTCCGGAATTGTGGAGGACGCTTGATAATATTCCATTCCTTGAAAGGCGGTGAATACTAGAGTCAGTGAAACGGTAGCTACTAAAACTGCTACTACTACTCGTCTGCCTCTCTACCTCTAGCCTTCCAAACTTTTTTATTTCTACTATTGTGATATATATAAACCATTTAACGTTTTAAACACATACATTCTATATCTTTCACTTCTTTAGCTAATCTTATTCGCTCCATATCATTGTCACATCAACACCACCCACTTTCACTAACACTGTAGAGAATAAGGCATTTTGTGGCGATTTTTCTCCCCGCAGTTGGCCCAAAAAGTCGTCGCAATAACCTTCTGCGGTGAGATCTCTCCGCAAATACAACGACTCCGTAGGTTCGCTGTTTAAATTCTTTTGCGACGCCAATTTGTGGCGATAGATTGTGGGACTTGCACTTTTTCAAAAAAAAGGAAAAAAGAAAATAGAAATTTGTTTACGGCGGAGCTTGTGCGGTGATTTATTTGTGGGACCCATGTCGTCTTAAAACATAGACGTCAATAGCGTCGAGCATTTGCGACGAAATTTACCGCAATTGATGGTATCCAAATTTGCTTTCTGTACCCCCTTTGAGCGAGTGTCACGCAAATAGTTGTTTCATCATAGCAGCTATTTGGTATTTTTGCAGCTTCCCGCCCAAAATTTTGAGCGTTTCTTTGCAACCTGTTTGTGATAAATTTTCAAGTAGATATAACAAAAATAACTTCAACAACGTCTACAAATACGATAAAACCAAAATAAATAAACCTTTACGAAAGTAATTATTACAATTATATCCTACAAATATTATGTTTTAAGTTTTACAAACATATTGTTTGCATTCATCGACACTCGACACTTTCATTTATCGGGCATATCCTCATCATCAACCTCATCCTCAATCTCATGCTCGCTTTCGTCCGAAACTACCATCGGGGCTTTTCCTTTTCCCTTTCCACCGAAAATCATTAAGTTCTTCATGATATTGTGAATACTTTTTAACGGTTTCTGTCACCGACTTCTTGACACTCTCTGACACCTCGGCCTTAATCGCTCCCACTCCTCGCCCACCTACCATTTTATTCTTCTTTCGAGAAAAATCATTGACTCGTCTGGGTGGATGTACAGGAATCAACAGACCTTCGTAGCCCCGTTACCTTTGGCCCGACATCGCGTTCCAACCATACCGAGAGCCTAAGACCGCATGCATGATATCCCGTTCACTCATTTCGTTTTTTGCACCTACCTGCTCATTACGAATTCACACAATCTCATCCCGCATAGTTAAAATACAAGAATAATCAATGTTATTAAATTGAAATTGATATGTGTTTATTATACAAAGTAACGGGCTAGTGATTATAACTACTTACATAATTTACATGCGTTATCTTCGGATGATATAAAAATTCCTTTTTCATCTGTATTGTTCTGGTGATAGCCTTCAATTAAACTTTCTTGCTGGTTCATTTTCCGTGCGCTATAAATATATGAAACTAATAAATAGGTACTATCTAGTGCGAAACAACATATACATAATGTGTGTGTGTGTGTGTATATATATATACGTACTATCTAGCGCGAAACAACATATACATATTGTGTGTGTGTGATATATATATATATATATATATATATATATATATATATATATATATATATATATATATAGGCATACTATATACATATATACGTACATACTGTATGTGTATATACATATTGTATATATACATACATACTGTACAATTATATATACATAATATATATATATATATATATATATATATATATATATATATATATATATATATATATAGTGGTAGGATCAAGAGGGAAGTAACCAATCGGGGGGAAGCAAAAACTTTTTCTTTTTTTCGTTTTTTGAAAAAACTTTGTTCACGAACATTATAGATGTGATGAAAATATGAACATTTAATATAGACACGTTGTGATAAATGTTTTTATTTTGGCGAAAAAACGCTCAAAGAAGTAATATATAACAATTATCGTGTTTTTCAAGCGTATGTTGAGGTTTTAACTATCAGGGTTTAGATATTAGTGTTTAGATATTAGGGTTAATAGGGTTTAGAAATTTAGGGTTTAGGGTTTAGATTTAGGATTTAGATTGAGTTTTTAACACGAACGATTTAGAGTTTAGGGTTTAGAATTTAGAATTTAGGGTTTAGGGTTTGGTGTTTTGGGTTTATGGAATAAACCCAAAACACCAAACCCTAAACCCTAAACCCTAAATCGGGCTAAATTTTACTTCACAAAACATGAAAAAAAAACGTTCACATTCTTCACGAACATTATTATCTTGAATGTTATTTTTGTCGATTGTTTTTCCGCCTAAATAATAACATTCATCACGAAGTGTCTTTTCTAAATGTTCATATTTTCGTGTGATCTTGATGCCGGAAAAAAAATTCCAAAAAAAACGAAAAATATTATTTTTTGCTTCCCCCCGATTGGTTACTTCCCCATTGAACATGCCTATATATATATATATATATATATATATATATATATATATATATATATATATATATATATATATATATATGAAACGACCCACCCGTCATCATAACGACCCGATTTTTTTTTCTTTTATTACAACACATTAATCATTAATAGGCGACACCAAAATTTTATGTTTTCAAAGCGACTTCCAATACAAGACAAGTTTAAACAACTTTAATTTATACATTACATAAGTTTAGGTGTCAAAATGGGCATAACAACCCAAGACCCGTTTAACACAACCAAAAGACACTTTCGACCCAAAGTGTTTAACTCCAACATAAGACTGAGCATGGTGATTGGGAATGCACTATCCAATCTTAATTCAAATCCAAAAGCAACGGTTTAGATAATGGTTATTTAGGAATGAATGATGATAATGGTTATTAGGGCAACAATCGTGATTATTTGGGTATGAATGATGGTTATAGGCATATGAATAATGGTTACATGGGTTTGAATGACAACGGTTATTTGGATTCTTCGCAAGCTAATATTGAGCTGGGAGGTTATTGTGATACTTATGATGGGTATTATCCAAACGGGGATTATGATAATGGTTGCATGAATGATTTTACTCTAATGGATCAACCTTGTAATAATGGTCCCATTTCTAATTTTGACTCTTTCGGTCAACCAATGGACTATTATTATGAGGGGGATGACTCGACATGGGATTCTTCTCAACATCAATTCCAAGATCAACAACAAGAGGAGATGGATCCGAATTTACTAGAGTTATTCTCAAACATTGTGAGAACCCACCTTAACCGTATGGAGGCTTTAATTCAAGAGAGAATAGATTTGAGGGAAATGTTAGAAATTTAACAAGCCTCAATTCAAAGCTTAGAGAAAATCATGAGTTCCATGCTCCCTTTAGTTGAAGATTTTGTATCCACTACCATTTCACCACCCACCTTACCCGTAGTCTCTACTTCTCGGTCAAGAGATTGGGTCTTTTATGATGATGATGATGATGATGATGTAAGCTTTTATGCCAAGACCGAAGTAGTGGAGATTTCACAACTACCTGAATCTTCGATAACCAATGATGAAGAGAAGAATGAAGATGATGATAAGGATAATGATGAAGGTGAAGATGATGGTAAGAAGTATGATGAAGAAGTTATTGAGAGTGATGAGGAAGATGATGAAGTGAGTGAAACTTTTCCAACACCCAACATTTTTACAATCCATGATAATCCACTTGGTGATGGCAAGTACGATAGTGATGATGATAGTGAAGATAATGATGATGAAGGAGATGAGGTTGAGAATATCATACCCGAAACTTTCAAAGTGTATAACAATCCTCTCGGGTATGGTATAGATGATTTTAAGGAGGTTTTGCAACCCAGGGTTGATGATTCGTGTTTGTGTGAGCCGTTTAAGAAAGCGAACCTCGTGTTCAAAACCGTGTCTGGAAGAGAGTCTTTTGTTGAATCTCGGGTTGGTTCAATCTTCTTCATGCAAATGAAGAAGATTATTCTCTTCTTATACACCACAAGAGGGGTTAATGATTGGCTCACTCTCTTGATTCGTGGAACTTTTTCCACCGATTTCACATGTCGTCCGATAAAGTGTGCGGGAGAACCACCCCGATAAGGAATGTTAAGAAGACGAGGACGAGTCAAGACAGAGAGTCGTTAAACAAAATCAAAGCATAAGGGAAGTTTGGTTATGCGGTTTTGATAAGATAACTTCATGCAATTTGATAATCACTTATGGAAATAGCCTTTGTTCTCGGGTATCTCTATTTCTCTTCCACTTTTCATTTTGTCCTCTCGAATTTATAAGCTATTTTGATTCATGTAATGAGATCATTACATGATCTCAAGTGTGGGGGGAGAGATAAATTCTCGTGGACTTATTTTTTATTAGATTATCACAAAATTTTAAAATTTTACAAAGTGACTTGTTGAATTAAGTGAAAAATTTTGGTCAAATAATGCCATAACTTACCTTTTAGGGTGAATCAACTCCACCTTTTTTATGGAAGTAAAGTCTTCCTTTGTTTTTGTAAAAGTTCAAGTGGGAGTAAAGTCTCCTACTTACAAATGATCCATATGCTTAAAGTTAAAATCTTTAAGGAAATCAAGGTTGTTGCATGGAAGTAAAGTCTTCCATGTGTGTTTCAAAACTCAAGTGTTTAAAGCATCAAGCTTTAACACTTCCGGATGACTCATGTCCATCCATTAAAGGGAGTCAAGTCTCCCGAATGTCGCATTACTTGGTGTAGGAGACTTCCTAATCTACACCATTTCATACTTGCATCATTTTAAGATGTAAAGTACCGTGGGAAGAGGAGCCAACGAGCTTCACCGTGTGCTATCTTCTTGATGAAGAGAAATGACTTCGTGCTAGTGTTGCTGGACAATACATACCGTGGCCAAAAGCTATGACACCCTTGTTCGATCAGTTATGGAAAGGTAGTTTCTACTTCCCACATTTTCTCAAAATAAGCATAAAAGCTTGTTATGTGGGAAGTAGCCGAGTGAATAAAAGCTTTGAGCTTTGACACTCCCGGAAGATCGAGTCCTCCCATATGTTGTTTTAGAAGTCAAGTCTTCCAAACTTGGAAGTAAAGTCTTTCAAGTTTTGTTTTGTTCCAAGCTTGGAAGTAAAGTATCCCAAGTTAAGTTTTGTCCGAAAAAGACCTAAGCTTGGAAGTAAAGTCTTCCAAGTATCGTGCAATAGACCCAACGCCAATCTTACACCCAAGGTAGTTTCTTTCTTATCGCCTTCAACACAAGAAGGTAGTTCACTTCGGTGATATACCGGGGAAGTAGCTACCCGAGCAGTCGTCTCATCACCGGGATGGCTTGTATGCACACAACCTTATGAGCCCAAGATAGCTTTTGTCTCATTGCCTTCAATACAAGAAGGTAGTTCACTTTTGTGATATACCGTGGCATTAGCTATCCGTGTGGTTGTCCCAAAATCGGGATGACTTTGGAATACACAAAGCTTGAAACCAAAATGTTTGGAAAACTTGTCTCGTTTCACAACTTATTCGTTTTCCCTTTCTTAAAAACAAAAATGGTTTTCTTAAAAGCCTTGTCTTCCTTAAGGCTTAAATGTTTTCTTATGTCACGACCCCCGTCTCGATTTCCCAAGACGTGGTGTGAACTTTAACAGAGTGTCCCAGGTTATAGTCAACGTAGCAGCGGAAACATAAATATTATTACATCACGGTATCTGTTTTTAGTTTTGGTACATCGTGGTTACAAAATACAAGTACAAATATAGAACAAATACTAATACTTCATAATCTAGCCTATCAACACTAGATTTAATAAAAGACATTTTTAAGACTTCCATGATGCCCGACCTGAAAGTGCTTCCAAAAGCTAAGTACCTGAGATAAATACTTTAAAATGTCAATATAAATATTGGTGAGTTCATAGGTTAATTACAATGCATAGTTAATGGACATCAAGATTTCATGTATAAAACAGTTGAAAAGTTAATCTAGTTCATGAGCTTTCGATATCGAACGTTAACGTAAAAGTACCCAAAAACAAGCGTCACTTAAGGTCTAAGTGCAAGTGGTTGAAGGTTATGCATCTGATAGCCTAGTAGGAATATAATAATGTTAGGAGTCATCCTCAAATAAATCTATTCATAATATTCGCGTTTACCAAACCGGTAATTAACGATATCAAAATCGGGCTTTCTAAATTGACCTTTGTTACTCAACATAGAATATACTTGTAAGTACTTGATTCCAATATGTAAAACAATAAACAAGTATTATCTCATCCTAGAAGTATAAAAGATTGATTAAAAATGGGACTACAAACTCACAAGTAAAGCGGTGCGAAGCGTTCACTGTAATTGGTCAGATTGTGTTCGGTGTTCTGGGCTTGAGACCTAATGAAATGTTAATAGGTCAGAGGTCTTAATATTTAATATAGTACTTAATTAAGGTTTAAGATCAATTCCTTAAGTAATCTTACATGTCCAATTCGATTCTTGGTTTCAAAAGTTACTAGTTCCTAGTTTTAAGAATAGACTGTTTTCGACTAGTTTTATCATAACATAAGTGTAGGTGTTTCTAATGATCTAGACATCCATTTTAAGTGAATTTACTATCTCTGGAAATATCTTTTAGTGTAGGTTCTAACCATGTAAAGTTAGCCTCTAAACTCAGAACATAAGTTGGTCAAAAGTTCATTTTCTCACAAGTGTGCAAAACAGTTCAGTTTTACACTACAAGATCATATGCAAGTTTATAAATATCAAAACTTATCTATTTGACTCAAGACCTTTACAGAAGTCTTAGCACATATAAAAGTACTTATTCTCAAAAGGAATAGTCTCCAAGTCTTCATTAACCTTTTCTTTGGAGATAAGGTTTTAGACTAATTTCTGACTTCAATTAAATCTTGTGTCAACTAGATAGGACTATATTTTGATGATTTCTTAATGGATCTTAGTGATTTTACTGTCCTTGGTTTCCTTATTAAGTGTATAGATCAGAAGACTTTGGTTCAATATATATTTTATATTTTGAGCTATACATGAATCTTTGACACTTGGTCAGATTGCCATGAACCTGAACATGTTTCACCAAATAAAATTTTAAAATGACTTTCCCTTTGAGTTAAATCATGAAACTTTTACTAGAAGTCTCAAACACATATATGAACATCATATAAATTCATGAGTTCCAAAGAGAAACCATAGGTTGGTGTTTAGGTCATAGACTTCAAGTAAAAATTTGAACAGCTCAAAGACAAAATAGTTTACATAGTTTAACCACTTTGATTCTTACTTTAACTTCATTTTAAGATATTGGACATATATAGATCTTAAGTATACTAATCTAGTATCAAAATCAAGGTTAGCCATATAGTCATCATTGAGTGATTTAACACTCTAGATCTAGCTTTTACACCATGAAGGTTCTTGATTTTGACTAGAAATGATAAATAGATTAAGTTAGCTAGTTATACCTTGATGTAATCTACTCCTAATGCTTCAGGAAGTGATCAAATTATGGATTATAATCTGTATTTTAGAGTGGAGAAGAGTAGAGAAGAATAGAGAATGGAGAAAATGGGAGAATGGGGAATAGAAGTGAGCTTATATAGAGGTAATGGTGGTGGTGGTGTGGGACGTGTCACAAGGAGAAGCAAAGGGGAAGATGACTCACCTCTTTCCATAAATGAAGATCATGATGATGTTTTACAAGATATTTACTTAGTGGAGAAGTATTAGGGGGAGGTGTTTTGATGATGGTGTATGATGATGATGATGAAAACGTTGATGATGATGATGGTGTAATGTTCTAGTCAATTTTTGGTTTTGCAAGTGTACATGTACTTGTGTAGGCTTTCTAATGTTTAATCCTAAGATGTTTACTTGTATGTTTAGGGTTTAGGAAGTAAGCTAAGGTTAGGTTCTAATTAAGATAGGTTAAGGTTGGTTAAATGAAAGAAATGGTTAAGTTCAAAGAAATCAAGACTAATTGTGGAGTGTAGAAATGTTTCTATCTTATGAACAAATGTTCAAATGAAAACGTTTCAAGTCTTTAAATTACTTAGCTATTAAGTTTATTTATTAAGTTAATATAAAGTACAAGTCTAGGGTTTATGAAAATGAGCTAGGGTTTATAGTAGTAAACTAGGGTTTATGATGATAAGTTATGGTTTATGACTTTATGCAAAATATGTAAAGTAATACCTAATCAACTAAAGCTTAAAATGTATCCTTGGGGCTATATAAACCCTAAAATAAACTAAGACATAATTTAATAATTTTACTCTTCATGTCGAAAAAGGTAACTTAAAGAAGTTAAACTATACAACTTAGGTCGAAAAGCTAGAGTTGTGATATTACCTACCCGTTAAGGAAAATTTTGTCCTCGAAATTTAAGAGGTACTTTGATTATTGAACAAATGAGGATATTTCTGCCTTATATGGTCCTCACGTTCCCATGTGAACTTTGGACCTCTCCGGGCATTCCAACGAACTTTAACAATTGGAATTCTACTATGCTTCAATGTTTTTACCTCACGATCCATCACCTCTACTAGTTCCTCGACAAAATGCAACTTGTCATCGATACTTAATTCTTCTAAAGGAATTACTAAATTCTCATCCAACAAACACTTTTTCAAGTTCGAAACATGAAAAGCATTATGAATACCACTAAGCTCCTGTGGTAGTTTCAATCTATATGCAACTGAACCAATCCTTTCGATAACCTCAAAAGGTCCTACATATCTCGGGCTCAGCTTTCCTCGCTTCCCAATCCTTATCACTCCTTTCCATGGAGAAACTTTTAGCATAACTTTGTCACCCACTTGAAATTCTAAAAATTTCATTCGGACATCGGCATAACTCTTCTGACTACTTCTTGCCGTCTTTAATATTTCTTGAATCTGAAAGATCTTCTCGGTCGTCTCTTGGATAATCTCTAGTCCTGTCAATTGTGAATCACCAATCTCACTCCAACACAATGGTGATCTACATTTTCTTCCATACAAAGCTTCAAATGGAGCAGCCTTTATACTCGAGTGATAACTATTGTTATACGAAAACTCGACTAAAGGTAAATATTGATCCCAGCCACTTCCAAAATCAATTACACATGCTCGAAGCATGTATTCAAATGTCAGAATAGTTCTCTCACTCTGCCCATTGGTTTGGGGATGATAAGCCGTACTCATATCCAAACGAGTACCTAGGGCTTTTTGTAAAGATTGCCAAAATCTTGAAGTAAATCTGCTATCTCGGTCAGAGATAATAGAAACTGGAACTCCATGTCTAGAGAAAATCTCCTTGATATACAAATCTGCCAACTTTTCCATCTTGTCGGTTTCTTTCATGGGTAAGAAATGTGCAAATTTCGTAAGGCGATCCACTATTACCCAATGATAATGCTAAAAATGAACATATATTTCATAGCATTATCCCTCAAGAAAGACAAGCTTTTAGTTGTAATTGTTCTATTTACAAGTGCTATTCGTTTAAATAATAAAAGGTGAAGACAAAAGACAGATTCGACGAATTGAAGACGCAAACGACCAAAAAGCTCAAAAGTACAAAGTACAATCAAAGTGGTTCAAATTATTGATGAGAAACGTCTAAAAGTTACAAGATTACGAGCCGCAAAACGCAAAGTATAAGATATTAAATTGTATGCAAGGACGTTCGAAAATCCGGAACCGGGACTAGAGTCAACTCTCAACGCTCGACGCAACGGACTAAAAATTACAAGTCAACTATGCACATGAATATAATATAATATATAATTAATTCTTAAAAGTATATATATATTATATTATATATAAAACCGTCGGCAAATAAACAAACAAAAGATTGTGAGCTGTATTCTTGCACCATGCGATCGCATGGCCTGGAGGCCTAATTCCCATGCGATCGCATGGCTTACTTTTTTTGGCCACACTCCTATAAAAAGAAGTTTGGTGCTCGAGCAAACCATACCATCTATCCTCTCTATCTCACAGATATATATATATATATATATAATTATATTTTTATTTTAATTTATGATTAATAATAATAAGGGTATGTTAGCGAATGTTGTAAGTGTGTAAGTCGAAATTCTGTCCGTGTAACGCTACGCTATTATTAATCATTGTAAGTTATGTTTAACCTTTTTAAATTAATGTCTCGTAGCTAAGTTATTATTATGCTTATTTAATGCCGAAGTAATCGTGATGTTGGGCTAAATATTAAAGACGGGGTAATTGGGCTTTGTACCATAATTGGGGTTTGGACAAAAGAACGACACTTGTGGAAATTAGACTATGGGCTATTAATGGGCTTTATATTAACTAAATGATACCTCGTTAATTTAATATATAGACTTATAATTTGACGTATTTATATATAACCACATATGCTTGACTGGGTACGGTGGGCGGGATATCTATAAATACCAATAATTATTCATTTGACCGGACATGGGGATGGATTAATAATCAATAGACTTGTTGAAGGGGTGAATTACATACAAGGGTAATTGGTGTAATTGTTAACAAAGTAATAAAACCTTGGATTACACGCAGTCGATAACCTAGTGTATTCATTAAACAAAGTATTAAGACCTTGTTACAATTCGAATCCCCAATTAGTTGGAATATTTGACTTCGGGTATAAGGATAATTTAACGAAGACTCTTGCACTTTATATTTATAACTGATGGACTATTATGGACAAAACCGTATGGACATATCAAATAATCCAGGACAAAGGACAATTAACCCATGGTACTAAACTAAAAACAACACGTCGAACATCATGATTATGGAAGTTTAAATAAGCATAATTCCTTTATTTCATATTTCATTGCACTTTTATTTACTGTCATTATATTTAATTGCACTTTTAATTATCGCACTTTTTAATTATCGCAATTTTATTTATCGTCATTTTATTTATCGCAATTTCATTATCGTTATTTACTTTATGCTTTAAATTAAAGTTATATTTATTTTTAATATTTTATATTAGGTTTTAACTGCGACTAAAGTTTTAAAATCGACAAACCGGTCATTAAACTGTAAAAACCCCCTTTTATAATAATAATACTACTTATTTATATATTTATACAAATATAGTTTTAAAATTATAGCGTTAAACTTGGCTAGATCCCTGTGGAACGAACCGGACTTACTAAAAATTACTCTACTGTACGATTAGGTACACTGCCTATAAGTGTTGTAGCAAGGTTTAGGTATATCCACTCTATAAATAAATAAATAACTTGTGTAAAATTATATCGTATTTAATAGTATTTCATAGTAAAATATAAGCTATTTCGTATACACCTCTACGCACATCACCCAAATAGTGACATAACCCTTCGCAGTCTTCGGTAATTTCATAATGAAATCCATTGTAATTCTTTCTCATTTCCATTCGGGAATCTCAGGTTGCTGCAATAATCCTGATAGTTTCTGATTCTCAGCCTTGACCTTCGAACATGTCAAACACTTCCCAACATAAGTTGCAATTTCAGCTTTCATGTTTGGCCACGAATAGAATTCCTTTAAATCATGGTACATTTTCCCAGACCCTGGATGAACTGAATATATCATCTTGTGTGCTTCATCCATCACAAGCTCTCTCAATCCACCAATCTTAGGAATCCAAATTCTATTTGAAAAATATCGGGTGCCGTCACTCTTAACTTCAAAGTTCTTATCCTTCTCACTAATTCCTTCCTTCTTCACGTTCTCTTCCTTCATAGCTTCCAATTGTGCATTTTGAATACGAGACATAAGGTTTGTCTGAATAGTCATATTCAATGACCTAACTCTCAGAGGTTTAACCCTTTCTTTGCAACTCAATGCATCAGCTACAATGTTCGCCTTTCCTGGATGATATCGAATATCACAATCGTAATCATTTATAAGCTCCACCCAACGTCTTTGTCGCATGTTTAACTGTTTCTTATTGAAAATATGTGGCAGACTTTTATCATCTGTGTATATGGTACACTTGGTCTCATATAAATAGTGTCTCCATATTTTCAATACAAACACAACGGCTCCTAACTCTAAATCATGAGTTGTATAATTCTGCTCATGGTTCTTCAGTTGACGAGATGCATACGCAATGACCTTCTATCGCCGCATTAAAACACATCCTAACCCTTGTCTAGACGCATCACAATAAACCAAAAAATCTTCATTTCCTTCAGGTAGTGATAGTATAGGTGCGGTTGTCAACTTTTGTTTCAACATTTGAAAAGCAGATTCCTGTGCTGAGGACCATTCAAATTTCTTATCCTTGTGTGTTAACACTGTCAACGGTCTTGCTATCTTGGAGAAATTCTGAATAAATCTTCTATAATATCCAGCAAGTCCTAGAAAGTGACGAATTTACGACGAGTTCTTAGGTACTTCCCAATTCTTGATAGCCTCAATCTTGGTAGGATCAACATGGATACCTTCTCTATTAACCACATGATCCAAAAATTGAATTGAATCGAGCTAAAAACCACACTTTGAAAATTTAACATATAACTGCTCTTTTTCCAAAAGTTGCAAAACTAATCTCAAATGTTGCTCGTGCTCTTCTTTATTCTTGGAGTAGATCAAAATATCATCGATAAACACTATGATGAATTTATATAGATACGGCTTGCATACTCTGTTCATCAGATCCATAAATACTGCAGGGGCGTTGGTTAAACCAAACGGCATTACCAAAAATTCATAATGGCCATTGCGTGTTCTGAACGCTGTCTTAGGCACATCATCCTCTTTGACTCTTAATTGATGGTACCCTGATCTGAGGTCGATCTTTGAATAAACACTTGACCCTTGCAATTGGTCAAATAGATCATCTATCCATGGCAACGGGTAACGATTCTTGACTGCAAGCTTATTCAGATCTCGATAGTCAATGCACATTCTGAAAGATCCGTCCTTCTTCTTGACAAACAAGATTGGAGCACCCCACGGAGAAACACTAGGTCCAATAAATCCTTTATCTAGCAATTCTTGGAGTTGATTTGATAGTTCTTGTAATTCTGAAGGAGCTAATCGATAAGGTGATTTGGCAACTGGTGCGGCTCCAGGAACTAAATCAATCTGGAATTCAACTTGTCTATGCGGAGGTAATCCTGGCAAATCTTCTGTGAATACTTGAGGAAACTCACGAACAACTAGAACATCCTCTAATCCAACTTCTTTGGTTTTGAGTTCTTTTACGTGCACGAGAATGGAAGGATATCCCTTCTTTAAATATCTTCAAGCCCTCATACAGGAAATAATATTAAGGTTTACCTTGCTCTTATCTCCTTGGATGACTAAGTTCTCACCATTCTCAAGAGGTATACGGATAGACTTTTTCGCACAATTAATGTCCGCACGATTCTTAGATAACCAGTCCATACCAATAACAACATCGAAACTTCCTAACTCAACGGGCATTAAATCAATCTCGAACAGATTGTTTGACAAATTTAAGGCACAACCTCGCATAATCTTATCTACTTTTATCAACTTACCGTTTGCCAATTCTACAGCATATCTAGTGTCTAAGGCAGTTAAAGGCATATTTATCGCAACACTAAAATCCTTAGCTATAAAACTTTTATCAGCGCCGGTATCGAATAAAATAGATGCTAAATTATTATCTAGGAAGAACGTACCCGTGATTAACTCTAGGTCCTCACGAGCTTCCTTCGTGGTAATCTGAAAAGCTCGGCCCTTAGCCGTTTCACCCTTCTTAGCCTTAGGACATTCTTTCTTGAAATGCTCTGCTTGACCACATCCAAAGCAAACATTCTGATTGTTCTTATCGTTCTTTTCATTCCCTGATAAACGAACTCTACAATCTTTTGGGAAATGTCCTTGCTTCTTGCATCGCTCACAAACTACAGTACAAACACCGAAATGATGTTTCGTGCACCTACTGCAGTAGGGTTTCTTTCCTGTATACTTGTTGTTTGAACTCTCAACCTTAGTAGTTCCTTACTTCTTGGAATTACCCTCTTGGTTTCCATCCCACTTACGTTTCTCAGTCGTAACCTTCACATCCGTCTTAGCACTGATTGATTGACGTCGCACTACTTGTGCCATCAAAACATGCGCCATACGAATCGCACTCTGGATCGTTTCAGGTTTAGATGATATAAAATTTCCTTGAATGTCTTCTGATAGTCCCCAAATATATCTCTTAATCCTCTTATATTCGGGAGTGACCATGGTTGGGCACATTAAAGCTAACTCAAGAAATCGATTAGTACATCCTGAGATATCTGTTCCTTGTAACTTTAAGTTCCAAAACTCAGTTTCTAGCCTTTGAATCTCATTCCTCGAGCAATACTCATCGATCATCTGCTTCTTGAATTCTTGCCATGGCGTATTATATGCAACATCAATACCCACAGACTTGGCAAAAGAATTCCACCAGGTTAATGCTCCATCCAAAAGAGAACATGATGCGAACTTCACTCGATCATTGTCTGTGCACTCACTGATTTTGAATACCAATTATATTTTTTCAAGCCATCTCATTAACCCTACGGGTCATTCTGTTCTTGAAAAATTTGGGGCTTGCAACCCATAAATGCCTTGTAATTGCATTGCTGCTGAACGTTTGCCACCTCGAGTCTCCTTTCGTTCGCGGCATTTGCTGCACGTCCTACTTCAGCGTTAGCAACTGCTTCAGCTACTCTTTGAGTTACCATCTCCTCAATCTGAGCAGCACTCATTCCGGTGTTTGGATTTCTCTTCGGAGGCATTTTCTAACAACAGACAATTCAAATATTCGAGATATTATAAGTAACATATATATAATTGTTCATAATATGAAAATGAACTCATGCAATCATAATATAAAAGTTATCGATTAAGATAGGCTTTTCAATATTACAAAATTTGGGTATCTAACCTACCCGTTAGTTCCATTCATATATATAAACAACTATTACATTAGTTACTTAACCTATAATATCCGAAATATGAACATCTAAGAGTGTAAGCTAGAAAATCAACACTCCTAATCACAAACGATGAGTCTAAGGTGGTGCAATGGTGTTAACTACTGAAATTACTTCGTTCAAACGGATGTTCAAACAAGTAACTTGCTCCGCAAGATCACGATTCCTAGCCGATAAATCATCAACACGATGCTTCAACAACTCAATCTCCTCCTACTGTGTATACTGAACACCCTTGATCTAGTTAAAACGGGAATAGTTACCATCCTTATTCTCCTAAACATACAAATAATCAACCGTCCCTTGAAGTCGTTCAATGCGTCTCTCATGCCTAAACATCCTAGCAAACAAGGTATAAATCGTATCCTGTTGTGATTGACCCATTAATCCATCCCTGCCATTAATGGTCGGAGGCACATTATGTTCATGATAAGGGGTTCCTTCTTGTTGGTTCTATCTACCTAAAATTTCCCTAACCCAGATCCATCGTCGCCAGAATGGTTGATACATCTCAAACTCGTTCCTATTAGAATTATCGTCGGAATCATCACTAACAATGATAGGTGCAGTCACGGTGTTGGATCCCATAGAACTAGAAGAAGCCATCTTAACATACACAACACATAAAAGTTAGCCTATAGAATTTCCGACGAGTAAAAGTAATAATATATGACTCAAAAAATAGTAGAGACCGGAAAAGTTTTGACTCGGTTATATGCGGGACACACTAATGCAATCCTAGTTGGTCAGGTCTAGACACACTAATGCTGTCCACATTCCCTATAACCCAAGCTCTGATACCATGTCTGTCACAACCCCCGCCTCGATTTCCCAAGACGTGGTGTGAACTTTAACATAGTGTCCCAGGTTATAGTCAACGTAGCAGCGGAAACATAAATATTATTACATCACGGTCTCTGTTTTTAGTTTTGGTACATCGTGGTTACAAAATAAAAGTACAAACATAGTACAAATATAAATACATCATAATCTAGCCTATCAACACTAGATTTAATAAAAGACATTTTTAAGACTTCCACGATGCCTGACCTGAAAGTGGTTCCAAAAGCTAAGTACCTGAGATAAATACTTTAAAATGTCAATATAAATATTAGTGAGTTCATAGGTTTAGTTACAATGCATAGTTAATGGACATCAAGATTTCATGTATAAAACAGTTGTAAAGTTATTCTAGTTCATGAGCTTTCGATATCGAACGTTAACGTAAAAGTACCCGAAAACAAGCGTCACTTAAGGTCTAAGTGCAAGTTGTCGAAGGTTATGCATCCGATAGCCTAGTAGGCCTATCCTGATGTGAGGAGTCATCCTCAAATAGATCTATTCATAATATTCACGTTTACCAAACCGGTAATTAACGATATCAAAATCGGGCTTTCTAAATTGACCTTTGTTACTCAACATAGAATATAGTTGTAAGTACTTGATTCCAATATGTAAAACAATAAACAAGTATTATCTCATCCCAAAATTATAAAATATTGATTAAAAATGGGACTACAAACTCACAAGTAAAGCGGTGCGAAGCGTTCACGGTAATTGGTCAGATTGTGTTCGGTATTCCGGGCTTGAGACCTAATGAAATGTTAATAGGTCAGAGGTCTTACTATTTAATATAGTACTTAATTAAGGTTTAAGATCAATTCCTTAAGTAATCTTACATGTCCAATTCGATTCTTGGTTTCAAAAGTTACTAGTTCCTAGTTTTAAGAATAGACTGTTTTCGACTAGTTTTATCATAATATAAGTGTAGGTGTTTCTAATGATATAGACATCCATTTTAAGTGAATTTACTATCTATGGAAATCTCTTTGAGTGTAGGTTCTAACCATGTAAAGTTAGCCTCTAAACTCAGAACATAAGTTGGTCAAAAGTTCATTTTCTCACAAGTGTGCAAAACAGTTCAGTTTTACACTACAAGATCATATGCAAGTTTATAAATAGCAAAACTTATCTATTTGACTCAAGAACTTTACAGAAGTCTTAGCACATATAAAAGTGCTTATTCTCCAACTCTTCATTAACCTTGTATTTGGAGATAAGGTTTTAGACTAATTTCTGACTTCAATAAAATCTTGTGACAACTAGATAGGACTATATTTTCATGATTTCTTAATGGATCTTAGTGATTTTACTATCCTTGGTTTCCTTATTAAGTGTACTTCTTAGATCAGAAAACTTTGGTTCGAAATATATTTTATATTTTGAGCTATACATGAATCTTTGACACTTGGTCAGATTGCCATGAATCTGAACATGTTTCACCAAATAAAATTTTAAAATGACTTCCCCTTTGAGTTAATTCATGAAACTTTTACTAGAAGTCTCAAACACATATATGAACATCATATAAATTCATTAGTTTCAAAGAGCAACCATAGGTTGGTGTTTAGGTCATAGACTTCAAGTAAAAATTTGGACAGCTCAAAGACAAAATAGGTTACATAGTTTAACCATTTTGTTTCTTACTTTAACTTCATTTTAAGATATTGAACATATATAGATCTTAAGTAGACTAATCTAGTATCAAAATCAAGGTTATCCATATAGCCATCATTGAGTGATTTAACACTCTAGATCTAGCTTTTACACCATGAAGGTTCTTGATTTTGACTAGAAATGATAAATGGATTAAGTTAGCTAGTTATACCTTGATGTAATCTACTCCTAATGCTTCAAGAAAGTGATCAAATGATGGATTATAATTTGTATTTGAGAGTGGAGAAGAGTAGAGAAGAAGAGAGAATGGAGAAAATGGGAGAATGAGGAATAGAAGTGAGCTTATATAGAGGTAATGGTGGTGGTGGTGTGGGACGTGTCACAAGGAGAAGCAAAGGGGAAGATGACTCACCTCTTGCCATAAATGAAGATCATGATGATGTTTTACAAGATATTTACTTATTGGAGAAGTATTAGGCGGAGGTGTTTTGATGATGGTGTATGATGATGATGATGAAAACGTTGATGATGATGATGATGATGGTGTAATGTTCTAGTCAATTTTTGGTTTTGCAAGTGTACATGTACTTGTGTAGGCTTTCTAATGTTTAATCCTAAGATGTTTACTTGTATGTTTAGGGTTTAGGAAGTAAGCTAAGTGATAAGGCTAAAAAGGAACATATATTTCATAGCATTATCCCCCAAGAAAGACAAGATTTTAGTTGCAATTGTTCCATTTTCAAGTAATATTCGTTTATATTAAATAAGTGCGAAGACAAAAGGCGAAAACGACGAATTGAAGATACAAAGGTCCAAAAAGCTCAAAAGTACAAGATAAAATCAAAAAGGTTCAAATTATTGATGAAGAACGTCTAAAAATGACAAGAGTACAAGTTACAAAACGCAAAGTACATGATATAAAATTGTACGAAAGGACGTTCGAAAATCCGGAACCAGGACATGAGTCAACTCTCAACGCTCGACGCAACGGTGTAAAAATTACGAGTCAACTATGCACAAGAATAAAATATAATATTTAAATAATTCATAATAAGAATAATATTAAATAATAAAAAGTTATTAATTGAGCATAGTTCAGGGGTCGTAAATGAAAATTCAATTTCAGAATTCGCCTATAAAAGGCAGTGTATTCGATCGATATAGGACACACCTTTTTCTATCATAAATCTATCTTTCTATTTATATATCTTTCCCCTTAATATCAAATATCAATATCTATATTTTATAATTCTCTATCATAATGTTAATGTAATCAGATATAACAATAATCTTAATTTTAATTTTAAATTATGATAATAATAAGATTTATGATAGAGATCGTTTGAGTGTATAAGTCGAAATTCTGTCCGTGTAACGCTACGCTATTTTTAATCATTGTAAGTTATGTTCAACCTTTTTATATTAATGTCTCGTAGCTAAGTTATTATTATGCTTATTTAAAACGAAGTAATCATGATGTTGGGCTAATTACTAAAATTGGGTAATTGGGCTTTGTACCATAATTAGGGTTTGGACAAAAGAACGACACTTGTGGAAATTAGACTATGGGCTATTAATGGGCTTTATATTTGTTTAACTAAATGAGAGTTTGTTAATGTTAATATAAAGATTTACAATTGGGCGTCCCTATAAATTACCAGACGGACATATTAATTAATCCAGGACAATTAACCCATGGGCATAAAACTAAAATCAACACGTCAAACATCATGATTACGGAAGTTTAAATAAGCATAATTCTTTTATTTCATATTTAATTTCCTTTATTTTTTATTTAATTGCACTTCTAATTATCGCATTTTTTATTGTTATTGTATTTAATTGCACTTTTAATTATCGTACTTTTTAATTATCGCAAGTTTATTTTATCGCACTTTTATTATTCGCAATTTCATTATCGTTATTTACTTATTGCTTTAATTTAAGTCTTGTATTCATTTTTAATATTTTACATTTGGTTTTAACTGCGACTAAAGTTTTAAAATCGACAAACCAGTCATTAAACGGTAAAAACCCCCTTTATAATAATAATATTACTTATATATATATATTTGTATTTTTATAAAAGTAAACTAATATAGCGTTAAGCTTTGTTTAAAAAGATTCCATGTGGAACGAACCGGACTTACTAAAAACTACACTACTGTACGATTAGGTACACTGCCTATAAGTGTTGTAGCAAGGTTTAAGTATATCCATTCTATAAATAAATAAATATCTTGTGTAAAATTGTATCGTATTTAATAGTATTTCGTAGTAAATTAATAGCTATTTTATACCACTCCGCTACCACATCAAGTATTTTTGGCGCCGCTGCCGGGGAGTCGAAAAACGCTATATTTTTAAAACTATATTTGTATAAATATATATAAGTATTTTGAGTGTATAAGGCTAAAAAGGAATTTTGTATACAACGAACCCGGGGTTAAATTTACAATTGGACGTATTTAATAACAACTTATTCTAGTAATATAAATATAAATATTAACGCCTACTACAATTAATCCTAGACTTGTCCTCATGGCCACTTACGTTCATCAAATCATGTAAATAAATGGTGTTAAAATATTCAAATTAGGAGGTCATGTGCATAAAATACATGTTGTCGTATTTTTAGCAATTTCACCTGTCATTAGGCTTAGAGGTTAAGGCTTGTGCCCAACTAGTACATTGGGTACGGGTTATTTTGCCATCCCTAATTAATCCCCTACAACTTATCAATACTTAATAGTCTAAAAAGGATATTGGGAGATTCTAACGACTATAGTATTTTTATAGACATTAAGTATTCTAAAAGGCCATGTAATTGATCGAATTGAAACACACCTTTTCTTTTCAATATCCAAAAATTATCTCATCTATTTATTAAAAAAAAAAAAAAAAAAAAAAAAAAAAACTTCCCATTAACTATTAGTCTCGTGACATCAAGTAGGTTAATAGCGTACTATTTAATATCATGTCTTTTGGAAACTAGTCCTCCACAATTAAAGATGGCAACAAATTAGCATCTATATACTCACGTGTATCTTTGAAAAAAAAAAATTAACATCACTATTCAAGTGCCATTTGTGACTATCTGATACAGAAGATAGACTAACTTGACCAGTATCTTGATTTCTTGAAGTAAATGTTGCAAACATGAATTATTTCTTCCAGTTAAACTATCACGATGCCATTGCCATCCACACTATTAAAAAAAAATTGATAATTAACTACTAAAACTACTAAAACTAAAAAAAAAAAACTAGGTTAATATCGTGTCTTTCTTGTGTTGGAACAAACATACTAAAACTAAAAAAAACTAAAAAAAAATATATTTTTAAGATTTTGTCTATATATATAAAAAAAAATATTTATTTTAAGTTTTATTATCTTTAGATTTTTAGACTATAGTCGCAACTTTTAGTATTAAGTCTAGTTTTTTGCCGTAGTATTTTTTTTACTTCTAGAATTTTTAGGCTTTGCCGTAAAATTCCTTAAGTGCTTATTCCTTAAACTAAGTTTTAGGCGCTTTAGAATTTTGCGACGCCATTTTTCGTGCTACTTTCTTATTTTTATTTATCTTTCGACGCCGTTTACCTATGTATCAATTACAATTCCAATTAGTGATCTCTATTTGTAGTTTTAATTTTAAGATAGTGATAGTTATAAGGTTGGATTAACCGCGTGTTTACAAACCACTCTTCGTCTTTTTCATTTTTCGACACTTTTCGACGCGCAATCTATTTCTTCCTTATGTCTCGTCATTCTAGTTATAGGACATAGAATTTTATCTACTTCTAATCTAATATTTCTTAAACGGAAAGAAAAATTATTTAAGTGGTTAAGTTAATAGACGTTGACATTTTTCTGGTTCGTAGTAATAGTTGGATTTGTACGTGGAACGGGTTGTTGGAGCCAAACAGTCCTCAATTATATTGAGACCAAACGAATCCTGCCCCTCTGCTGCATCTTTTGGCTATTCAAAACGTGGGCAAAAATCAGAAAAGTCTATTAATTGGATAGCTTATATAAGTTTTTCTTATTATTTTTATAACTAATAGGATATTCTGTGAATGCACCGAGCAAAACGTTCGCCGCCGGTCATACGTTCACCACATGTAACTCGATCAAGACATCGTTTAACAAATATCGCCGCCGTTGATTTTTCTTTAGAATCGTCATCCAGTCGACCAAATACTCCAACTCAAATTTCCAATAATCCAGTTTTTGAAACAAACCTCACAATTGAGAATCCGGAGAATACTCAGGGACAATTCCGAGACCCTGATCCACTAATTATTCCTCCAGAACCTCCAATCATTCAAACAGAGATTGTTGAGGAAGAAACCATTAAATCAGAAACCTCTAGTGATTCGGATACAACACATCCAATCATGGAAAATCTAGAACCTCTAAGTATGGAAGACCGAATGAGAGCTAAACGTACTGGCCAAGGTCATGCAATTACTCAACCAAACGTTAATGCGCCAGATTATGAAATCAAAGGACAAATTCTACATATGGTGACTAACCAATGCCAATTCAGTGGTGCGCCAAATGAAGACCCAAACGAACATCTTCGTACGTTTAATAGAATTTGTACACTATTCAAAATCCGAGAAGCGGAAGACGAACAAATCTATCTCATGTTATTTTCTTGGACTTTAAAGGGAGAAGCCAAAGATTGGTTGGAATCGTTACCTGAAGGGGCGATTGATACATGGGATGTTTTAGTTGACAAATTTCTTAAACAATTCTTTCCTGTATCTAAAGCCGTAAGACTTCAAGCAGAAATTGTTACGTTTACATAGAAGCCAAATGAAACTCTATATGAGGCATGGACAAGATATGGAAAGTTGTTAAGAGGATGTCCGCAACATGGTTTAGACACCTGTCAAATAGTACAAATATTCTACCAAGGATGCGACATCACTACAAGGAAAGACATAGATATAGCAGCTGGTGGTTCTATTATGAAGAAAACCGAAACTGATGCTTACAAAATTATTGATAACACTGCTTCCCACTCACATGAGTGGCACCAAGAAAAAGATATCATTAGATCATCTAAAGCAGCTAGAGCCGATTCTAGCCATGACTTAGATTCCATTTCCGCAAAGATAGATGCTGTGGAGAGATGAATGGAAAAGATGACTAAAGATATTCACTCAATACGAATTAGTTGTGAGCAGTGTGGAGGACCACATTTGACAAAAGATTGTCTCAGTATTGAATTAACAATGGAACAAAGAGAGAATATTTCATACATAAACCAAAGGCCTGGAAATAATTATCAGAATAATTATCAACCGCCAAGACCGATTTACAATCAAAACCAGAATTATAACCGAAATATTTCATACAACAACCAACAAGGTCCTAGCAATCAACAAGTATCCAATAATACTTACAATCAGCAAAGACCTAATTTTCAAAACAAACCACCACAACAAACCGATGATAAAAAGCCGAATTTAGAAGATATGATGACGAAGCTAGTTGAAACTCAAACGCAGTTTTTCACATCTCAAAAACAAACCAATGAACAAAATGCTCAAGCATTTAGAAATCAACAAGCTTCTATTTAAAATCTGGAACAAGAAGTAAGTAACCTAGCAAGGTTAATAGGTGAAAGAAAACCGGGAAGTCTACCTAGTGATACAAATGCTAACCCCCAGAATGAAACAGCTAAAGCCATTACCACAAGAAGTGGTACAACACTTAAACCACCTGAAATACCTGTAACTTCTGATGAAGCTATTCCTACTCCACAAGAACCACAACCTGATCAAGATAAGGAAAAAAAACCGGTAGTTGAAAAGGTTAATGAAGATAACACAGTTAAGGCTAAACCTTATGTTAAACCATGCCAACCACCACTTCCTTACCCGAGTAAAATGAAGAAAGAGAAACTTGAAGCCGAGCAATCCAAATTCTTGGATATGTTTAAACAGATAAATGTAAATCTTCCTTTCATTGATGTGATTTCAGGAATGCCTAGATATGCTAAATTCTTGAAAGATCTAATCTCAAATAGAAAGAAAATGGAAGAACTCTCGGCTGTTACTATGAATGCTAATTGTTCAGCAGTGCTGTTGAATAAGATACCAGAAAAACTATCTGATCCAGGAAGTTTCACAATTCCATATTTTCTGGGTAGTCTTATTTCAATAGAAGCATTGGCAGACTTAGGTGCTAGTATAAATTTAATGCCGTATTCACTATACACTAAACTAGACCTTGGAGAATTGAAACCAACCAGAATAAGCATACAACTAGCCGATAGATCAATAAAATATCCTAGAGGAATAATGGAGAACATGCTAGTTAAAGTTGGTACTTTAGTATTTCCAGTAGATTTTGTTGTTCTGGACATGGAAGAAGATTCTCAAGTTCCTCTCATATTAGGAAGACCATTCTTAAACACGGCTAAAGCAATGATAGACGTGTTCGGTAAGAAACTGACCCTAAGTATAGAGGATGAGAGTGTTACCTTTTCAGTTGATAGAGCAATGCAACAACCACAATCTGCAGATGATACATGTTATTATATTCAAACTATAGATGCACATGCAGAATTATTAGAAGAATTTCCAGAATTACAAGGAACAGGAGAATGCTCTTTAGGAGAAGGTAATGAACCAATTGATGAAGCTGAAATGTTAGCTACACTTATAGCTAATGGATATGAACCAACAACAGAAGAAATTCAAATGCTAAAAGAAGAAGACAGATATCGATATAAATCATCGATAGAAGAACCTCCGAAATTAGAGTTAAAGCCACTTCCAAACCATTTGGAATACGCTTATTTACATGGTGAATCTGAATTACCTGTAATAATATCGTCTTCTCTTACTGAAAATGAGAAATCACAACTCATTTCTGTGTTGAAAGCTCATAAACCAGCCATTGCAGGGAAGATTCATGATATTAAAGGAATAAGTCCTTCGTATTGCACACATAAAATCCTTATGGAAGAAGGTCATAAAATGTATGTGCAACGCTAACGAAGACTAAATCCTAATATGCAAGATGTAGTTAAGAAAGAGATTATTAAACTGCTAGATGCAGGTTTAATTTATCCAATCTCTGATAGTCCATGGGTAAGCCCAGTTCAATGCGTGCCTAAGAAGGGTGGCATGACTGTCATTACAAATGAGAAAAATGAGCTTATTCCTACTAGGACTGTAATAGGATGGCGTGTGTGTATTGATTATAGTAAATTAAATGACGCCACCAGAAAAGATCACTTTCCCTTACCTTTCATAGATCAAATGTTGGAAAGATTAGCCGGAAATAGTTACTATTGTTTTCTAGATGGATTTTCCGGATATTTTCAAATTCCAATAGCACCCGAAGATCAAGAGAAAACCACATTCACGTGCCCTTATGGTACTTTTGCTTACAAACGCATGCCATTTGGACTTTGCAACGCCCCTGCAACCTTTCAAAGGTGTATGATGGCGATTTTTCACGACATGATAGAAGAATGCATGGAAGTTTTCATGGATGACTTTTCAGTCTTCGGTGATACATTTGAATCATGTCTAGTTAATCTGGAACGAATGCTAATTAGATGCGAACAATCAAATCTAGTTCTTAATTGGGAGAAATGCCATTTCATGGTTAAAGAAGGCATCGTTCTTGGTCATAAAATTTCAAAAGAAGGAATTGAAGTGGATAGAGCTAAAGTAGATGTAATTTCTAAACTTCCACATCCCACCAATGTTAGAGGAGTTAGGAGTTTTCTAGGGCATGCCGGTTTTTACCGACGTTTCATAAAAGATTTTTCTAAAATTGCCACTCCTATGAATAAACTCCTAGAAAAGGATGCTCCATTCATCTTTTCAGATGAGTGTATCAAATCTTTTAATATTCTTAAAGAGAAACTCACTAATGCGCCGATCATGATAACACCAAATTGGAATCTACCATTTGAACTAATGTGCGATGCAAGTGATTTTGCAATGGGAGCCGTTTTAGGACAAAGGATTGAAAAACGATTTCAACCTATATATTATGCTAGTAAGACGTTACAAGGAGCACAAACGAACTATACAACTACTGAAAAAGAACTCCTTGCTATTGTCTTTGCTTTTGACAAATTTCGATCATATCTCGTTCTAGCAAAAACGGTGGTCTATACCGACCATTCTGCTCTTAGATACCTATTTTCGAAACAAGATGCTAAACCAAGATTAATCCGTTGGATCTTACTCTTACAAGAATTTGATATTGAAATCCGAGATAAAAGAGGAGCAGACAATCTCGCCGCTGATCATCTTTCTCGTCTTGAAAATCCTGAATTAGAAGTTCTAAATGAATCAGCCATAAAAGACAACTTTCCTGATGAATATCTATTGAAGATAGATTATAAAGAAATACCATGGTTTGCAGACTATGCAAACTACTTGGTTTGTGGATTCCTTGAAAAAGGATTATCGTACCAAAGACGAAAAAAATTCTTCAGTGATATAAAACACTATTTTTGGGAAGATCCACATCTGTTTAAAAGTTGTCCCGATGGAATAATACGCCGATGTGTATTTGGAGATGAAGCCAGTAAAATATTAAACCATTGTCACACAGGACCAACAGGAGGGCATTATGGGCCTCAACTAACAGCAAGAAAAGTTTATGATGCTGGATTCTATTGGCCTACAATTTACAAAGACGCACACCTTCTTTGCAAATCCTGTGATGCTTGTCAAAGGGCCTGAAAAATAAGTCAACGTGATGAAATGCCACAAAATGTCATCCAAGTATGTGAAGTATTTGACATTTGGGGTATTGACTTTATGGGTCCATTTCCAAAATCTCATAATAATCTATATATACTCGGAGCCATTGATTATGTATCTAAATGGGCGGAAGCACAAGCTCTCCCAACTAACGATGCACGAGTTGTAGTCAACTTTTTAAAACGTCTTTTTGCAAGGTTTGGAACACCGAAAGCTTTAATAAGTGATCGGGGTACTCATTTATGTAATAATCAACTTGAGAAAGTTCTTAAAAGATATGGAGTAACTCATAAAATCTCCACCGCATATCATCCACAAACAAGTGGACAAGTTGAAAATACCAACCGAGCCTTAAAACGTATTCTAGAGAAAACCGTAGGATCAAATCCGAAGGAATGGTCCATTAAATTGGAGGATGCACTCTGGGCTTTTAGAACAGCCTACAAAACTCCAATTGGAACCACACCTTTTAGACTTATTTATGGAAAAGCATGTCATCTTCCAGTAGAAATTGAACACAAAGCATTTTGGGCTTTGAAGACATGTAATCTTGATATACATGAAGCTGGACGTCTACGATTAAGTCAACTAAACGAATTAGAAGAATTAAGACATGAAGCATACGAAAATTCGTTAATCTATAAGGAAAGAACAAAGAAATGGCATGATAAAAAAATCAGAAGTTCAAAAGAATTTAAAGAAGGAGACAGAGTTCTTCTTTTCAATTCACGATTCAAGCTATTTCCTGGAAAATTGAAATCAAGATGGTCTGGACCATTCATAGTCAAAAGAGTTTTCCCATACGGAATGATAGAATTAATAAATTCAAATGGGATTGAATTTAAAGTTAATGGTCACAGAGTTAAACACTACATAGATAGTCCGATGGAATTCGACAATGAAGTTAATCACAATTTCGATACCACAGCTAACTAAGTGTGGGGAGAATCAAGTCTTTAAAGGATAATATGTATTTCTGTTAGAGTTAGATTGTCTGTTTTCATGTAGTTCTCGAAAATGGAACCCGAATGGTCTTTCCCTAGCAGACCCTAAAGAACTAGTCTTCTCCCCCCATTCTGAATTTTTTTTTTTTTTTAGGAAATGAAGACTGCCTGTGAACTAAACCATGGTCTAATGCTACACGCTTTGATCACTAAACGTAATAATGACATACTCCCGAGTGAATTAGTATCAGTAATCAGAGAAAGAATGGACGGAGTTAGAAAAGAATCCAGATGCGAAGATAATAAGTTACAATTTGGTAAAGGAAAATCAAAATCCGCAGCGAAAAGAAGAGCACGACACCTAGAACGATGTCACAAATGCGGAAAATGGTCACATGGAGGTAAATGTTCAAATAATCAAACCTATTCAAATACCGAATTTATTACTTTATGCAGAGACGGACCGTTCATATGTTTAGAAGAAAAGACACTGAATGCTCGAGGTTACGCCTATGTAGCTATGGAAAACCAATTAAACTGACTATCTTATGAATGGGATAGATCATATAACTAAGAAATCTATTTCACAGGTATGTCTGTACAGTTTTTATTTTTATTTTTATTTTTAACCTTTTGATAATAAACGCTAATTTGTTCGCTAAAAAGTATTAAATTGGTATTAAATAAAATTAGGTTTGGCGACCGAAATTATTGATATCATTCAAAAATTTATTACATCACTGCGAAATTTAACGTTTATTCTTAAGGTATAAATATTTTTAATCAATCAACCCAAAATATTTCAAAAATTCGTCATGAGTTAAATTAGGTCTTGGAACCGAAATTACTTTACCGAAAAGAGGGGCGCATATTTTTGATAATATTTGATTGATTAAAGTGGGATAAAAAGCCAAAAAGATTTTTAATTTTATTTTTACCATGTTTTTAAAATTAATATATAAATCTTAAATTAATATTGTAAACTTTGTAAAAACAATATATTTAAAATTGTAAATATTTGAAAAATTAATATAAGTTTGGTGTGAATTTATAATATGAATTTTTAAATTAAGTTTGGTGTGAATTTTTAATTTTTAAAATATGAATTTTTTAATTTTATGCATTTCAAATTTTAAGTTTGGTGTGAATTTTTAATATTAATTTTGAATTTTATATTTAAGTTGTGTGAATTTAAAAACAAAAATTTACTTTATCTCATTAAGTTAAAAATATGATTTTTAAAATTCGTCGTAAGTTGAAGACTAGGTCTTTAAACCGAAATTGCTTTACCCGAGGGAGGGACGAGAACTTTTATTATCATTGTTTTTAATCTTATTGAATTAAAGTATGCCAAAAACATTAAAAAACCCAAAAATCTTAGCTTTTAAAACAATCGCTACAAAAAGACAAATTTTAAAATTTTGTCGAAGGACGGACTAGGACATCGATCCGAAACGACCTCGTCCTAAATAACAAGAGAAACAAATTTTTAAAATTAATTAATATTTTTTTTATAAGTTAAAGATTTCTAAAAAAAAAAAAATCCAATATGTTTGGAAACTTTGGTAAAATTTAATCATTTTTCTACGCAAATCACCTTCAATAATTAAAATTGTTACTGATTTCTTGCAAATGAAGGCATTACAAGATCTTAAATGTGGGAAGGGGTTAAATTCTTTCAGATTTTAAAATTTTTATCTTTATACACTTGGTTACCATTAAAAATACTAGTAACGTAGTAGTTGTATTAGAATCTAATGCTCTCTGATAATAAAGAACAGCCCTAGTCTTATATACTGACTACCCAATTCTAGTAAAATTTTTCAAAATTTTCAATTAAATGAACTCAAAATCATGTTTATACATATTTATGAACGATAAAACTAGGTTTTAACACCGAAATTATTGTAACCTCGGAAAGGACATAAATTGAGAAACAAACCAAAATGTTAAAATTCATTTAAAATGGAATAGAGGACGATAAAAAGGAAAATAAAAGCCAAGTGTGGAAAAATTTACCAAGTTATCTTAAACATATGTCACATCTATCTGTAACAAATAACTGAAAATACTTTTGCTTTGGACTAAACTAAACTGTTTTACCCGATGAAAGAAAAGAAGAGATGGATCTACACGATGAATCAATTCCATCATTAAAAGGAAGTAAAGTCTTCCGAAAAAGAAACGCGCTTCTTGATTTAGGTCATGAAGTTGTCGTCCAGACCAGCTGTAGGTTGACGAAAAATCTAGAAAAGTCATCACTAAAATCAGCAGGAAATCCACGGACCTCAGCATTAAACAGGATCGCCAAGTGGTCAGATTTATCCTAACCATGAGAAGGATTTATCTCGTACAATGGGGGGGCACCATGCAAATTAGCTGGATAAGACTAATGAATCAGATCCCCAGAAAGGATAATCTCCTTAAAGATTAAAAATCAGCTTTTAAGACTGATATTATTCAATCCTAGAGATTGACCTTAAAGATTGAGAATTCAAACTCATGGAATTCAATTATATCTAAACTCGAGCTTGAACGAGAAAATATTTTGATCAAAATTACAAACCGATTTGTTTTCTGAAAACCCTATTTTCAATGCGTTCATTACCATTGAACGTAAAATCCTAGGAATTCACCGGGAATTCATTAGGTCACCTGAACCAAATCGGGTGTCAACCGTAAGAACGGTGGTTGCATAGCATGGTCGGAGACAGGACCTTGTGCCAGACCGAAAAATCATAGGATGATCTTTACTATTGCTCCTACCAAGGATAGTACTAGCATCCGACACGTAATTAGACCATGAACAAATGCATGTCATTAGACATTGCCTTAACAGTTTCTTGTTCATCGCTTTCCTTTACAACCGGACAGTAGTTTACCGAAAGGTAATATACGGAACAAGTAAACTGGATGTGTGCTATTCGATACCGGGATAGCAGTGGATTACACGAGCCTAAAAGTTTTAGCCAAAATATTGATCCACAAATATATTTTGCAACACCAATGATGGATCAAATCAGAAAACTTGTCTAGGGTAAAATCTAGCTTGAATTTTCAAAAGATCAAATGTTTTCATAAAGATCCAATTTCCTTAAAGGATCTAAATTTTTATAGTCATGTGGGACTGTAAACCGCCTTTCAAATGTGCACTTTGCTTTGGAAACCGAAAGTAAATCGGCTATTTGATTGCCAGTGTCGTTGACCTAAACCCGAGGCAACTATAAAAGACACACCCACCTTTAACCACATCATTACTACCATTGTTTATACCACCGTATTGAAGTCACTGATGTACAAAGTGTGAAGAATAAAGAAGTGATTCAAGTGTTTTTCAAGACTATATTGCTTGAGGACAAGCAACGCTTAAGTGTGGGAATATTGATAAGGCTAAAAAGGAACATATATTTCATAGCATTATCCCCCAAGAAAGACAAGATTTTAGTTGCAATTGTTCCATTTTCAAGTAATATTCGTTTATATTAAATAAGTGCGAAGACAAAAGGCAAAAACGACGAATTGAAGACACAAAGATCCAAAAAGCTCAAAAGTACAAGATACAATCAAAGAGGTTCAAATTATTGATGAAGAACGTCTAAAAATGACAAGAGTACAAGTTACAAAACGCAAAATACACGATATAAAATTGTACGAAAGGACGTTCGAAAATCCGGAACCAGGACATGAGTCAACTCTCAACGCTCGACGCAACGGTGTAAAAATTACGAGTCAACTATGCACAAGAATAAAATATAATATTTAAATAATTCATAATAAGAATAATAATAAATAATAAAAAGTTGTTAATTGAGCATAGTTCAGGGGTCGTAAATGAAAATTCAATTTCAGAATTTGCCTATAAAAGGCAGTGTATTCGATCGATATAGGACACACCTTTTTCTATCCTAAATCTATCTTTCTATTTATATATCTTTCCCCTTAATATCAAATATCAATATCTATATTTTATAATTCTCTATCATAATGTTAATGTAATCAGATATAACAATAATCTTAATTTTAATTTTAAATTATGATAATAATAAGATTTATGATAGAGATCGTTTGAGTGTATAAGTCGAAATTCTGTCCGTGTAACGCTACGCTATTTTTAATCATTGTAAGTTATGTTCAACCTTTTTACATTAATGTCTCGTAGCTAAGTTATTATTATGCTTATTTAAAACGAAGTAATCATGATGTTGGGCTAATTACTAAAATTGGAAATTAGACTATGGGCTATTAATGGGCTTTATATTTGTTTAACTAAATGATAGTTTGTTAATGTTAATATAAAGATTTACAATTGGGCGTCCCTATAAATTACCATATACACTCAATCGGACACGATGGGCGGGGTATTTACATGTATGAATAATCGTTCATTTAACTGGACACGGGAATGGATTAATAGCTACTAGAATAATTAAAATAGGGGTGAAATTATGTACAAGGACACTTGGTATAATTGATAACAAAATATTAAAACCTTGGGTTACACTCAGTCGACATCCTGGTGTAATTATTAAACAAAGTATTAAAATCTTGTTACAGTTTAAGTCCCCAATTAGTTAGAATATTTAACTTCGGGTATAAGGATAATTTGACGAGGACACTCGCACTTTATATTTATGACTGATGGACTGTTATGGACAAAAACCAGACGGACATATTAATTAATCCAGGACAAAGGACAATTAACCCATGGGCATAAAACTAAAATCAACACGTCAAACATCATGATTACGGAAGTTTAAATAAGCATAATTCTTTTATTTCATATTTAATTTCCTTTATTTTTTATTTAATTGCACTTCTAATTATCGCATTTTTTATTGTTATTGTATTTAATTGCACTTTTAATTATCGTACTTTTTAATTATCGCAAGTTTATTTTATCGCACTTTTATTATTCGCAATTTCATTATCGTTATTTACTTTATGCTTTAATTTAAGTCTTGTATTCATTTTTAATATTTTACATTTGGTTTTAACTGCGACTAAAGTTTTAAAATCGACAAACCAGTCATTAAACGGTAAAAACCCCCCTTTATAATAATAATATTACTTATATATATATTTGTATTTTTATAAAAGTAAACTAATATAGCGTTAAGCTTTGTTTAAAAAGATTCCCTGTGGAACAAACCGGACTTACTAAAAACTACACTACTGTACGATTAGGTACACTGCCTATAAGTGTTGTGGCAAGGTTTAAGTATATCCATTCTATAAATAAATAAATATCTTGTGTAAAATTGTATCGTATTTAATAGTATTTCGTAGTAAATTAATAGCTATTTTATACCACTCCGCTACCACATCACTAAGGTTAGGTTCTAATCAAGATAGGTTAAGGTTGGTTAACTGAAAGAAATGGTTAAGTTCAAAGAAATTAAGACTAGTTGTGGAGTGTAGAAATGTTTCTATCTTCTGAACAAATGTTCAAATGAAAATGTTTCAAGTCTTTAAATTACTTAGCTATTAAGTTTATTTATTATGTTAATATAAAGTACAAGTCTAGGGTTTATGAAAATGAGCTAGGGTTTATAGTTGTAAACTAGGGTTTATGATGATAAGTTAGGGTTTATGACTTTATGCAAAATATGTAAAGTAATACCCAATCAAGTAAAGCTTAAAATGTATCCTTGGGGCTATATAAACCCTAAAATAAACTAAGACATAAATTAATAATTTTACTCGTCATGTCGGAAAAGGTAACTTAAAGAAGTCAAACTAGACAACTTAGGTCGATAAGCTAGAGTTGTGATATCTTGGGTAACTCATGCAACTTGGCGCTCCATTACACCAAAGTGAAGCTTGTGGGAAATTTCTTGATTCGATAATGATGAGGAGAGTATGATGGTGGTAGTGAAGTTTGGCTAGCAGTTGTGAAAATGATCCTAGAAAGGTTTGCATTAAAGAACTTAACTTATGCTTGATTTAATTCAAATGTGATGCTTTTATGGATATTGTTGATCTAAAGCATTTCTAGGGAGCAAGTTTGTATTAGATTGTGTATTTGGTTGTAAAGCATGAAGGGGGTAGTAAGGCTTGAATTGGATGGTTGATTAATGATGATGGTGAATTTATGAGTTTGAAGTTATTGTAAGAAATTGTTGGTTTATGTTGAAATGGCTTGAAGACAATTTCTTGAAAGTCAAACTTGGTCAAAGTCTTGGAAGTCATAGTTTTAAAGGTAGAAGAATTGATGATTGAAATTGTTTTTTTTTGAAGATTGTTGAATGCTTAACGTTTGAAAAGAATCATTGAGGTAATTCATTGAAGTTTGTCAAGTATTTTTGAGATTGTGCTAGACAGATTGAAAGTTAAAATGACCATACTTGAAATTGCAAGTTTGTATTAGTCAAAGTTAGTTAAAATTGTGAAGATATGGTTAAGTTTAGGCTTGCTTGAGGACAAGAAAGGTTCAAGTGTGGGGGATTTGATATTACTCAAAATATACATATTTATCTTCGCAATATCTCCCTATTTTTGTGGCATTTCGATGCGGGTTGTGATGATTAGTGAGCGGTTTGTGGTATTTAGTCGTTTCGGGACAAAAGTGGTCTAAAAGTTCATATTTATGCTAAGGAATCAACCCTTGGGCCAAAGGAATGAACCTAGTGAAGATTTAGAGTGAAAATGAAGTTCCAGGGTCAATTGCGGCGCACCAAAGGTCAATTGCGGCGCTCCAGTACACTAAAAATAAGAAAAACTGTTGAGTCCCCAAAATAATTAAGGATTTAATTATGACAAAACAGAATTTATTTGCACTAGAATGTTATGTGCAACCAGCACAAGTTTGTTTATGTATAGACAGCAGATTTCGCTGTGTCAAGTGTTTTGTATGCTACCTAGTCTACCAGCACAAGGTAGACACTAGACAATATTCTTCAATTAGCACAGGATGTGTACCCAGTAATTCAAGAATATCAAGTGTCTCAGCAATAAAGAACCAGCATAGCTGGAATGCAGCTTACTACACAAGACAGCTATGCTCCACTATAAGCATAGTGGTTTCCTGAGTGGTCTACATCAATTGTACTATTCAATAGAAGTCAAAGACAAAGTTGAACAGAAAAGGACATGTGTCGGCGACTGACAAGTGACCTTACAAGATCGCGTGGGAATGCAGAAGTTTAACATATGTGCAGACATGTGTTATCCTTTGTCAACGCCTAGGGAACACAACATTCTATTTGTTTAATCAAATAGTGGTGCCAAACCAAATTGTGGTGTTCCTGCAAATAGCTACTAAAGAGGAAAGAGGAGAGCACGCTCTCTGATGCAGTTGTCTTCACAAGTACAGATATCCTATGTACCAGTGGACAATAGAACAATTACACGGTCAACATGACTACTATAAATTGATGTATCTACTATTATAACAACTAGTAGTGTGGGTTTGTTTATTTAGAGTCCAAAATGTGTAATAGTTTAGAACACTCTATGTAGCTATACTTAGGTAAATCTGCATCAACCAACTATCATTCCGCCGAGGATAGTTATAATTCTTTGTGATTTAATCAATAAAGAATAAACTGGTGGAAAATTATCTTTGACTCTATTTAATTTACTTGCTTGAATACTAAACTATGTCTTAACTGTTAAGTTAATTAAAATAATTGTATTCACCCCCCCCACCCTCTACAATACTCCTATTGTTTATCAAGGGACCAACAACTGGTATCAGAGCTTCAGTCTTGATAATTTAATATCTTGGATCTGAATTCTCTCATGGCTGCATACTCAAATACAGCTTACCTTGAAAATGGCTCATCCAATAGATCATCCAAATTTGATGAAGATGAGTATGAAACTTAGAAGGCAAGGTTCATGCTTCACCTGGAGTGTATTGACCCACTCATACCTGGTATTACCACAGATTGTCCATTTATCTCAACCGAGACTATTGATAGTATTCCAGCTACTGCTGACACTCCTGCCATTCCTGGCAGAGAGGTTGTTCTCACTCCAGCTAAATGGGATGCTGAGGACAAACGTCGTGTTGGACTTAACCCTAAGATCAGAACTCTGTTAGCTATAACATTACCTAACCACCTGTTCAAACTGATTAAGGGAAAACTGAATGCTAAGCTTAGGTTAGACTATCTAGATGTTACTTATGAAGGCATGGATGAGGTTAGGCAGAACAAGATTATTGCTTTGAAAAGAGAGTATGAAATGTTCTTTGCCTAGAAGAATGAGACCCTTAGCAAATCTTCATTAGGTTTAACTCCTTAGTTACTGACCTGCTTACTTTGAAAATCACATATACTGATTTTGAACAAGTAAACAAATTCATTGACTCACTGTCTGCTAAATGAAAACCTGTGACTGACCCTCTAAGAACCACCCAGACTTTAAAGAACTTTAACATGTCTTCTCTCTATA
Organism: Rutidosis leptorrhynchoides; assembly: GCF_046630445.1. NCBI lineage: Eukaryota > Viridiplantae > Streptophyta > Magnoliopsida > Asterales > Asteraceae > Rutidosis > Rutidosis leptorrhynchoides. Next base: position 340,675,981 of record NC_092338.1, on the reverse strand, counting down.
GTACACTTTGGAACCATGAGAAGGCAGAAGCTAAACTTGAACTAAACTTGAATGAAAACTTTAAGTCTGCCCCCACCACTTCAAAATCTTCTAAAACAGATGATACTGCTCTTATTTTTGCTGCTAAAAAGAAAGCTCAAAAGGCTTTACTGGTTCAAAAGTTGAGAGCAGAAGAAGAGTCAGCTGAAGATGTTGTGGAGAGTGGTACTGGGTCTGAAGAGATCAGTGATGATGAAAATGATATGGAAGGGTTTGCTGAAGGTATGGCTTTGCTGGCTAGGCAGTTTAAAAGGTTCAATCGTAATAGAACCAGTAAGTCATACAAAGGGAGTAAGAAGCCAAGTGCTAGGTATAATAGCAAATCAGTCAAAGGTCCTAAATCTGAGTGTTACAATTATGGGAAGGTTGGACATTTTGCTGCTGAATGCATATCCAGGAAACCTTCAATCTTACATGCTAACTCTTTCTCAAAAGATGATAAGTACAAGAACAAGTACAAAGCTATGAAAGCTAGGATGAAGGAGAGTGCAAAGAATGATAAGAAGGGAAAGAAGCCAGAAAAGGTTCTAGTTGTTGAGCATCATAACTGGGATGAAACCAGCTCTTCTTCATCTTCTGATAGTGATACTGATGATGATGATGCTGGTTATGCTTCTGGTAAAAATTGTGTTTAATAGCCAAGGAGGTCGAGGAGTCTGATGAGGATGATAATGGTAGTACATTTGTGTCTGATATGAGGGAAGCTGACCTGAAAAAGGATTCACCTTAATGGAAAACTGAAATGCTGTATAAGGTTGATAATTTTCGAACTTATACTGATGATGAAAAAGCTGAAATTTTTGACTACCTAAGAGTTGATCTATGTAGAGGCAGTAAACATGAAGAAGTTTTGAAAAATGATAACAAATATTTAAATGATAAACTTAAAAGAAAAACTGATGAAATTAAAATCTTGAAGGATGAAATTTTAAAACTTGAAAAACAAAATTTTGCTCTAAAGTCCCTTCACGTTGAGGCAGCAGATGTTAAGAACCAGCTAAATAACCTCAAAAAGGTTGTTGCTTCATGGTGTACATCCGCTCAATGCACAGCTAAATGTGTAAATGAGCGGTTGCCTGCCCAAGTTGAAGCCTTCTTTGCTGGTGACTATGCTGCTGCTGCTCTTGCAAAAGTTACTTTTGTGGACCCCATTCTTGAAACTGATCCTGAAGCTGTCTTGCCAAATACTTTTGCTAAGATAGTTAATGGTAAAAAGGTCTTAACAAATAAGTTTGTCAGACCTACAGAGACCCCACCACCGTCCATGAAAGAAATTTTGGAGAATGAAGTAAAAGCCAAGGAAACCAGTACTTCAATTGATGAAACTACTGATCCCTCAAGTATTTACTATATGACTCCAAAAGAAAGACGCATTAAAAGGGAAATCAATGAAAACAATCAAAGAAATTCAAAATCAATTGATTCCCCTTCGTTTCAAATTCCACCAATGCTGAGCCAGCTGATGAAAATTGTACTGGTTAACCAGTAGCTGCTAACAAGCCAGCAAAATGCAATAATGGCAAGTCAAAGGCAGCAATCAAGATTCATACTAGTCGACCGATATCAGCTGACGGGTCAGTAACTTCCCACACTGGCTCGTCGAATAACAAAGGCAAAGCAGTATATCATGATTATGGTACTGGTTCTAAGAAGAAAACTGCCCTTAAGGGAAAAGCTAAAGTGAACCAAATTGTGGAATCATGTGTTGGGTCATCCATCACTGAGATAATGACTGTCAAGATTGACCAGCTCATAGCTGCCATATCTGAAAGCAGACCTGATCTTACTGCCCTCATTTACTCAGTATATGACCAGTCACCGATACCAAATGTGAGAAAATGCTACCAGTGTGGCAGCAAGTTTCACTTAGCTAACAGGTGTACTCTAACCCTAACCTCATCTACTGCTCCCTCTTCAAGCAAACCAGCAGACAGGAAGAGATCATCAAAGATGACCCTTCCAGAACCCATCCTTGGATGGGTTCCCAAAAAGAACTAATCTCTTAGCAACTGTGCAGGGCATTCAAAACAAGCAAATCTGGTATCTCGATAGTGGACGTTCGAGACATATGACCGGAAGTAAGTCCCTGCTAATGGACTATCAAGAAAAGGATGGTCCATTTATTTCATATGGAGATAATTCGTTGGGTTACACAAAGGGTTTTGGTACTTTAACAAATGGGAATGTTACATTTTCAAATGTAGCATATGTCGTTGGACTTAAACACAACTTACTTAGCATAAGCCAAATGACAAGCAAAAGTAAGATAGTTCAATTTAGAAGGAAAATTGACACTAATTTTGATAAGACAGGGAAGCCACTGCTGACAGCTAAAATACATGAGAATATGTATCAAATTGACATGAACACAATAGTCACAACAACTGATACTTGTTTTTATTCAAAGGCAGCAGACAACCTTAAATGGTTATGGCACAAGAGACTCTCACATCTCAACTATAAAGATATTCACAAATTATCTAGTAAAAGATTGGTGTATGGGCTACCCACAATGTCTTATGTGAAGGACAGCCTACAATGTCTTATGTGAAGGACAGATTGTGTCCTGGATGTGAAAAGGGGAAGCATCACCATGCCTCATTCAAGTCTAAGCAGATTTCATCTGTTGAGAAACCATTTAACCTACTTCATATGGATCTTTTTGGTCCTGTTAATATAGCCAGCTGTAGTGGGAAGAAGTATACACTGGTGATTGTTGATGAATACTCCAGATACACTTGGGTATTCTTTTTGAAGCAAAAGAGTGAAGCTGCTGATGAAATTATCAATTTTATCAAAAGAATGGAACTACTGAATGGGCAACTGGTGAAGCAACTTAGAAGTGATCATGGTACAGAATTCTGAAATGCTACATTGGAAGAATTTTGTGCTGAAAAAGGTATTTCATAGAACTTTTCTGCTGTGAGAACACCTCAACAGAATGGTGTTGCAGAAAGAAGAAACAAAACTCTCATTGAAGCAGCAAGATCTATGTTGGCTGAGTCTGAGCTAAAAAATTCATACTGGGCAGAAGCTGTGAACACTGCTTGTTTTAACCAGAATAGATCTTTAATAGTGAAAAGACATCAGAAAATTGCTTATGAAGTTCTCAAAGGCAGAAGACCCTCAATTTTATTTCTTCATGTATTTGGCACTCCCTGTTTCATTCTAAACAATAGGGATCAGCAAGGCAATTTGATGCTAAGGCTGATGAAGGTATATTTCTTAGATATTCCAACATGTCAAAGGCATATATGGTTTTCAATAAAAGAAGGGGTTGTTTTGAAGAATCTATTAATGTTACATTTGATGAAACTGCCCCTACTTCATCTTCTGGTCAAGAAGATGAGGAGTTACTGTTTGAAAAGCCAACTCAGCAAGCTCTAGATGATGAAGAAGAACCAGCAGCAAATCCCTCACCAATCCATGATGCTGGGTTCTCTGATGATGAGATGGAACACTCTGTTCCATCCGTGTCTAAACCAGGTGGACCTACTGGCTCTACTGAAGTTTTACAACTTGAGCATAGGTCTACTGGTTCTGAAGGATCTCAAGCTGGTACTGGTTACACTCATAATGAACAACTGTCTCCCACTGCTACTCATTCCTCTGAGCCAGCTGATGATCAAGATGCTGTGTGTTCCACAACAAGCTCACCTATTCATAACACTAGATGGATAAAGGAGCATCCAATTGAACAAGTTATTGGTAATCTGGCCAGTGGTGTTAAAACAAGAAGACATGCAACCAGCAATTTTTGTATGCATGTAAACTTTGTATCTACCATTAAACCTACATGTCCTGAAGAAGCAATCAAAGATCCAAGCTGGGCAGGAGCTATGCAAGAAGAGATCTCCCAGTTTGATAGGAATAAGGTTTGAACATTGGTACCTAAACTTGATGATGAAACTAAGAAGATCATTGGTACCATGTGAGTTTTCAAAAATAAGATGGATGAAGATGGGATTGTGATCTGAAACAAAGCTAGATTGGTAGCTCAAGGTTTCAAACAGGAAGAAGGATTGGATTATGGAGAGACATATGCACCAGTGGCTAGGATGGAAGATATCAGATTGTTCTTGGCATATGCTGTCTAAGATGAACTTTAGGGTATTCCAGATGGATGTTAAGTCTGCATTTCTAAATGGGAAGCTACAAGAAGAAGTTTATGTCAAATAGCCTCCTGGTTTTGTAAGAAGTAGATATCCAGACGATGTCTACAAGTTAGACAAAGCTCTTTATGGCCTCAAATAGGCACCAAGAGCATGGTATGAGACACTTCATGTGTATCTCACTGGTATAGGTTTTAAAGTTGGAACAATTTATACCATTCTATTCTCAAAAGAGATAGATGGTGATCTCTTGCTGGTACATATATACGTGGATAATATTATTAATGGATCTAAAAATGAGAAACATTGTCAAGATTTTTCAAAACTTATGTCAAAGACATATGAAATGAGCTTACAAAGAGATTTGCAATACTTTTTAGGTTTGCAAATTAAACAACTTGATGATGGAATTTTTATAAGTCAAGATAAATAAATCAAAGATATGTTAAAGAAATTTGGTCTAACCTGTTTAAAAGATATAGGGACTCCAATGGCAGCATCTATCAAAACCGATGCTGATCCCAATGGTGAACCAGTCAATATCACTGAATATAGAGGTATGATTGGGTCCCTACTTTATCTCACAGCCAGCAGACCAGATATTATGTTTGCCACTTGTCTCTGTGCCAGATATCAAGCTGATCTTAAAGAGTCACATTTGCTAGCAGTAAAAAGGATATTTAGGTATCTGAAAGGTACTGCTAAACGTGGTCTTTGATATCCCAAAGACCTGGATTTTAGGTAAATAGGGTATTCAGATGCTGATTTTGCAGGGTGTAAAATAGACAGAAAAAGTACTACTGGTGGTTGCCAGTACTGGGTGGTAGGCAAGTTAGCTGGACGAGCAAAAAGCAAAATAGTATGTCCACATCTACTATTGAGGTACAATATGTTTCTGCTGGTAGTTGTGCTACTCAAGTACTATGGATGCAAAGCCAGCTGAAGGACTATGGTATTCATGTTACAAAAACTCCAATCTACTGTGACAACACCAGTGCAATTGCTATTATCAACAATCCTATGATGCATTCAAGGACAAAGCACATTGACGTTCGTTATCACTTCATAAGGGATCATGTTCAAAAAGGAGATGTGGAGCTACATTTTATTTCAACAGACCAGCAGTTAGCAGATCTATTCACAAAGCCCTTTCTTCGTCTCTGAGCTGGGTATGCTTGAACTTAAAATAAAAGACAATTTTATTGGTGTGCTGGTTCTACAACATGTAGGGCAACCCAGTAAGTCAAAAATTCTTTACTTACTGCCTACATGTCAAATAGTCAGCACAACAAGGTCTTTTATATCATGGTTATTCAATGTCTAAAATGAAATAATAAATAGCTCACAACATTAAATGATACCTTAAAATAGAAACTTATTTACTCCCAATGATTTAAAATTAAATTCATAACATATTAAATGTAACAAAGAATTTTTAAAACTTTGTTTTGTGGTCTTTAACTTCATTTTGAATTAACACCTGCTGCATTTAATGCTTAATGGGAGATATGAGTGTTCTAGCCGATTATACATCATGTCAACAGTCTGTGTCCCCTCAAAAACGTGCTAGTCGGTCACATCTACCCACACGCCTGCAGATAACAGTTGCCATTTTTCTTTCCTGCACTTTTTCCACCAATCCGAAAGGTTAAATAAGGCGATCCATTTCTCATAATAACCTTCGGTTATTAACTCTTCAATTTACCTTTCAAAAACACACTCTTCTCTCTAATTCCCCAAATCTTCAAATCATTCATACATTAATCTTCAACAATCTTCTCAATGGCAGACCAACAATAATCACCACCCGTCGAGAACCAACCGGAGGAACAACAACAACAGCAACAGAACAACAACCTCCGCCAGCACCGGAGGAACTAATTGAGCAGGAACCATTATTTAACCTTCATCCAAGTCTTATTAAGGCTACTAACCAACCTGCACATGATCTCATTCGCCTATCTAGAGGCAATGCAACACATGCTCTCTCCATACCCAAGTCTAAAGCCAACTTAGGCTATGAGACTTTGATCGACTACATCAGGCATTGCCCTTTGGCGAGATCTATCACCGGAGTGCCTTCTCTACTTTATCCAGCCTGCTTATCCTGATTCTCGTACACTGCCACCATGACCACCACTCAATAGAATGCTCCATGTATTCGTGGCATGGTTATTGAAACCCTAAATTGCTCAATCACTGTTGATGCCATTCGATGTGCCCTTCAACTGCCAGATGGACCATTTGTTAATTCACCAACGAGCAATGAATTCAGGAGGCAAGTGCTGGAAACGATTGAATATGCTGGTCCAATTGGTCACACTCCATTAAGGAAGCACATGCCACCGTTGTGGTACTATTTCTTCGGACTGCTGACCCAGTGCATCAGCTAGAAGTCTGGTAGCTTTGATTAATGCTCAGATTTTGAGCTTAAGACTGGTCATGGGTTGTTGTTCAATCGAAATATTGATTATGCTGCTGAAATCTTTTTGAGGTTAAGGGAGATGATGCTTGCACCCAAAAGAACACATTTAATCCCCTTTTCAAGGTTCTTGAGCCTTGTGTTTGAAAACGAGCTGGGTGATGCTTACCAGCAGATTGCTGATGAATCGTTTGACCTTCCTTTACAGTAAGGGGATGCCAAAAGATAAACTGACTGCTTCATATGCTGCCTTGAAGCCAGCAATGCTTGAGTATCTAGCTGCTCAAGGTGGAGTTACCCAATCGACTGCCTCTGGTGTTGCACCAGCTGAGGGGGAGGGAACTCAGCGAAAGCCAGCTACTCGTAGGAAGAAGCCAGCTACCTCAACTAGAACAGCCACCGTCTCACATACTGGTAAAGCAGTAGTTGTATTAGAATCTAGTGCTCTCTGATAATAAAGAACAGCCCTAGTCTTATATACTGACTACCCACTTCTAAGTATTGGAATCTGTTGCTTATCTATTTCTTGGTAACAGGCAAATCCAAATGAGCTAAAGCTGTCTCCAAGCACACCACAGGAGGGATTGCCCCAGTCTCAACTGTTACTTCTAAAAAGAAGCCTGCTATGGAACCTGGTGCGTCTCTAGACCAAAAAGCAGAAATCTCTAACTTAATTAAAAATATTTTAACTGCTGACTTGAAAAATGAAAGTAGAGTTAAAGGCACAACCTTAGCTCCCAAGTTGACTGGTTTTAAAACTAGTGTTAAGAAGAGTATCATCCCATACTTTTCTATCCAGGCACTTCCACATTTTTCAAAATTATCCTTCAAGAAATATCCTCTTCTTACAGTACAACCAGCAGAGGACATAACTGACCCCTAAAGCAGACTTGAGCTGGCTCCTCATCATTTTGAATCAGATCAGGCTACTGCACAGCCTAAATGTTACTTGGATCATGATAAGAGTCACACTCCTACATCATTACCATCCAGATCTCTTACACAATCTGGGCCAACATGTGTTGCCAATGAGTCAGCAGAGTCACAGCTGCACTTACAGACACCTTACTCTGTCTCAATCAAAAGGGCTGACTAAATCAACAGTTTATCCCCAGAGACCAACAACAGATGCAATTGTTAAGTCAAATTTATTTGGTTCTACAGTTGTTAACATAAAATGTTCTTTTGTTTCAGTTCTTAGCAGGGTAGATGAACAGGCAGAAGGGGAGTAAGAAAAGAATGTTATTGTTTCTACTGATGAGCTCTCTATTTCTGCTACTGGTGTTGGTGCTACTAATTTGCTTACTGGTGGTGCTGATACTAGTGATGTTGCTTCTACTGCTGCTGGTGACACTGGGGATCTAGTTGATGCTGGTTCAACTATTCCTACTTGTCATGAGGAGATGGTTTCTGATGTTACTGTTGCTGCTATTCCTCCTCCTATTCTCAGTATTGCTGTCTCAACTACTAATTCTGAAGTAGTTGATGAGATGATAATAGAACCTCCTCCTGCCCTTGAAAAAGTTATTGATACAATTGTTAAGGAGGTTCTTGATTTCGATGTTATTGGCTCTACCACTGTTATTCCTCCAGCTACTGCTACTGAGGAAATCACTACAAGTGGTGACCAGGATGACGTGGTGCTTACTGATGAGCTTATTGTAGCAAATGCTGCCTATTCTGCACATGTCACTGGTTCTGTTAGTATTCTGGATGTTGCTGATCTTCAATCGAGACAATTTATTATTGTGGATCCTGCTGGTAATCTACAGGTTTCTGATTCAACATCAGATACTTTCTTTAAAGGTGCCGCAGATACTGCTTCTTCACCTACTGCTGCTACTGGTTCTACGAAACCTACTATGGACGCTGGTACCTCTACTGCTGCTACTACTGACACTACTCCGGCTTATGTTTCTGGTGAAAAGCTCAAGTATGTGTGCCAGGTACCAGATCCAGATGAAGTTGTGCCCAACTTCATTTACAGAGGAGCCTCTATCACTCCCAAGATTGCCTTGCTGGTGGATCAGCTGACTATTGATCCTCAAAGTGCATTTGTTTTACCCAACAAGTTACCTACAGAGGAGCTGACTGAACTACTATCTCAGCTTGACCAACCAGCTCGTGAATAGGTATATGAGAGGCTGGCCACTCTACAGCAAATTAATGAGCAGCCATACTATCATTACTTTGGTATGGCTCTAGCTGCTTCTCCATGGCCTGGTATTTGGAGGCCTCTCAAGTTCATCATTGATCCTGCTACTAGTTAGTGTGTCATGCAAAATGTTCCTGATTCGCCAGTGCCTTCTGATTCATCAGCTTCTTCCTCATCATCTTCTTCATCTGATGATGATGCTGATAAAGGACGAACCAGTCATTCATGATAATGTGACTGGCTCCAAGGACAAACCAGTGGATCTCAGTGATGATGATAATGATAATGCTGCAAAGGATACCAGTGGTTCTAAACCTTCGGGTGAAGGTAAAAATGGTGGTGATCATGGTGATGAGTCAGATTCGGATCTTCCACCTCCACCACCCCATAGAGGTACTCCTGTTATAGCTGCTAGTGATCGCCCCTCAACCAGTAGTTTTGATCCTACTGAGGTGGCTGCCATTTCTACTCTGGCTGTTTATCGCACTGTAGCCAGAATCTTACCAGACATCCAGAGAACCATCCGCGACACTCTCACTGATCGAATGACTAAAGCCATTCGCCGAGCTGGGAATGTTACAACGTCTACTATTGAAGCCCAGCTCAAACAAGTATGTGCTTTTGCAGATCTAGCGGTGGATGCCATTGTCCAATACCATGAAGAAGAAGAGGATCTTAAAAAACGAATCATCTCCCATAATGAATATGCTGATCATATTCTCCGTCTTCAAGCTGAACTTGATGCTGCTAATCGCAGGATTCTTTTTCTTAATAAGGAGAATAGGGTATTAGAAGAGAGGTTGGATTCGCAGGAACAGGAAATGGCTACAATGATTCCTGCCTCTGCTTATGTTCAAATGGTGGAGGTAATGCAACGCATGGCTGCTCTTTAAGCTGATGTAAGGGTCAGCGTAAATCAAATGGCCATGGGTGTTGCAAGGAATGAAGTTCGTTCTTTAAACCTATGCCTCAGACAATATGGCGTGGATCCTGGTGCCCATCTATCTCCTGCTGATGCTGACTGGAACAACTTTGCCTTTTTTGTTCCAGATTCAGATAGGGACCTTGATGCATATGTTTTCCCAGACCATCCTTCTGCCTCTGCTGATGACAAAAAGGGGGAGAAGAAATCTAAGAAGCACAAAAAGAGAAAACAAACTGAGGGGGAGCATGAGCATGAAAAAGCTCCAAAGCAGCAAAGGAGAGATGATGATGGTGGTGGTGATGGTGCTGATCAAGGTACTGGCACTAAACCCAGCAATGCTCATACTGAAGCAGGTGTCAAGACTGCTGGTAAATCTCAACTCAGCGTGTCTGCCACATCTGTGGATGATATTGGTTCTGACAATAAGCCCAGTGATGTTTCTGAACTGGCTGTTGCTGAATCTTTTGTTGTCTCTCAAACGATCGAAAGAAAAATGAAAAGGAAATTGGAGAGGCATCAGAAGAGACAGCAGGAACTGAACGATGCCTTTAATGCAAAATGGGAGGCCTATGTTGCTCGTAAAAGACACAGAATAGAGCATAGAAGAAGCCTAGACCTTGAAAAGATGGATATTCATAATGAACTGCTCTTCATAAATAAATACAAGAGAGATGCTCAAAAACGAAATGCTAAGTTCATGGTGAAATATGATAAAAAGAAGGCAAAGCTGTATGCTGAGCGAGCAGACAGGATTAAAAGAATGACACCTGAAGAGATACATCTTCTGCTTAGCCAGCTGCACCATAACAAGATTATTTGCAATCTACTGAGTCAGAAGGAGTTAGAGCTAATGTATTCATGAAATGGCTGGACGCTATGTTAGAAACCAGCCAATCCTCTTGACCAGCATCTTCTGCTCAGCCAGCTGCACCATAACAGCCAACAGAAGTCATCAACCTTGATGATGATGTTATTGAGGAGGAGTATCTTGCTATTACTCCCTATCTGCCTCCACAAGAATCAGTATCAACACAAGAATCACCAGCTGAACCCAAGTTAAACGATAAATAAAGGGTAAAATATACCCCTAGGGATAATCAGCCCCTAAGGAAAGGGCCCTTATTTGAGCCAGCTGGTTAAGATACTGTGGCAGTTATGCCAGCTGATACTAATCAGTCAGCTGGTACTGAAGACACATCAAGGAGTGCTGTAAATGAAGACCCAGCCAGAAGTGTGCTGCTGGGTGTAACAAGTGTTGAAGACCCAGCAAAGGTGGATGAGCTGGGTGCTAACCAGGATACTAATTCTGTTGATGCTGCTGATTTCACAGTCTGGGGCAGGGGGAGTTCAACCTTCATTCAATCACCAATTCCTACCCGGACCCTTGCTTATTTTGATAGGATACGGGAAGAACCTGATTTTGAACCCGTGGGTCCTTCTGGCACAGCAGAATAATTCTTCAAATATCCTCCATCTTCCCCAAAATGTAATGATAAACACACTACTTGAGAAGATGATTCAGCTGCACAAGGAGAGCCAGACTTAAGAAAGATGAATCCAGATGAAAGAGAGGCTTACAGGCTGGAGATCACTGTTCCTGAACTGCTTGAACAAAGAGCAGCAGCTATACCTGAGAGGATATGCCAAATCAGATTGCTGTACTATACACTTGATCAGCAATTCTACATCAATGCCTTGGAATTCAGCATTGAAGTTGGTGTGTATCTATATAACAGTGGTCAAAGGCTACATAATGATGAAGAGAAAGCTCTCTTTTATGAGGCTCTGCAGCTGAATATGGACTTAAAGCAATACTGTGATGCCATGACTACTGATTAAGGTAGAGAGTTGATTGCTACAGCAAAATCAATGAACATGACGATTAATGAGTATATTACAAGGGTTCAGCTTGAACAGCAAATAAGGGATGATGCTGAATATGCTGAGAGGCTGAGGCTTAAGGAAGAAGACAAATTGGCTGCTGACAGACAACAAGAAGCTGAATCTTTAAAGTTAGCAAAAGCCATTATCAAAGCTCAGGATAAGGCACTTGATGAACAGGAATCAGCTGAGAAAGCATGTACTGTAGCTCCTATAGAAACTGAACGAACAATAGAGCTATCTGATCATTAATATAGGAGCAAGTATGGTGATGTGATGACCAGAAGATCCAATCCTAGCAAGATCATCAAGGTGCACAAAGGCACGAAAAGGGCCTTCCATGTCAGCAGGGAAAATAATGTTCAGGAGAGGGTAGATTACACTGATCTAAGATCATTAGGATTCAGTGAATGGATGGAGATACTGCAATACTTTATTGGTAAAGGTAAAAGTAGTATTAAAGATACACTGAAACCAGAACTTCAAGAGCTCTTCAACAAAGCAGTAAAGTATGAGAATGCACCAGTAGTGAATGTAGAAGAAGTTCTCTCTCAAAAGTCTAAAAGGAAGAAGTCTATTGGTGCAGGTCCACAAAGGAGAGATCTCGTCATTCTACCCCCTCAAATTCCAGTGTATGACCCTGCTGAGCTATCTTACCTTTTCCCTGAGGCCTGGGCAGCCCTCAAAGTAAAGGAAGAAGAGCTATCTGGTGATGAACAAGAAAAAGATAAAGATAAAGATAAAGATAAAGATAGATAGCTTTCTTGTAATTAATTGTATCTTTTGTTATTTCATCTTTCATTATACTGTTTTGTAAATGTTTGTATATACTCTGCTGTAATGAAAATGAAATGAGTCTATCTTCAAAATCATATCAATTTATAAGATATTGATAACTCAGAAAAAGATCCCAAAACAAATCAAAAAGGGACAAATTTACTGCCTATTTTTCATTAGGTCCTTTAGTGCTAGCTTTAGTGTTTTCTCTTTATGTCATAGGTTTTGTCATCATCAAATAAAGGGAGATTGTTGAGTCTCTAAAATAATTAAGGATATAATTATGACAAAACAAAATTTATTTGCACTAAAATGTTATGTGCAACCAGCACAAGTTTGTTTATGTATAGACATCAGATTTCGTTGTGTCAAATGTTTAGTATGCTACCTAGTCTACCAGCACAAGATAGACAGTATTCTTCAATTAGCACAGGATGTGTACCCAGCAATTCAAGAATATCAAGTGTCTCAGTAATGAAGAACCAGCATAGCTGGAATGCAGCTTACTACACAAGACAACTATGCTCCATTATAAGCATAGTGGTTTCCTGAGTGGTCTACATCAATTGCACTATTCAATAGAAGTCAAAGACAAAGTTGAACAGAAAAGGACACGTGTCGGCGACTGACAAGTGACCTTACAAGATCGTGTGGGAATGCAGAAGTTTAACGTATGTGCAGACATGTGTTATCCTTTGTCAACGCCTAGGGAACACAACATTCTATTTGTTTAATCATATAGTGGTGCCAAACCAAATTGTGGTGTTCCTGCAAATAGCTACTAAAGAGGAAAGAGGAGAGCACGCTCTCTGATGTAGTTGTCTTCACAAGTACAACATCCTATGTACCAGTGGATAATAGAACAATTACACGGTCAACATGACTACTATAAATTGATGTATCCACTATGGTAACAACTAGTGGTGTGGGTTTGTTTATTTAGAGTCCAAAATGTGTAATAGCTTAGAACACTCTATGTAGCTATACTTAGGTAAATCTGTATCAACCAACTATCATTCCGCTGAGGATAGTTATAATTCTTTGTGATTTAATCAATAAAGAATAAACCGGTGAAAAATTATCTTTGACTCAATTTAATTTACTTGCTTGAATACTAAACTGTGTCTTAACTGTTAAGTTAATTAAAAGAATTGTATTCACCCCCCCCCCTCCTCTACAATACTCCTGTTGTTTATCAAGGGACCAACAAAAACAACATCAGAACCCGAGCAAGCCAAATGGTACGGCGCACCTAGGGAAATTGTGGCGCACCTATTGTGGCGCTCCTGCCCCTATTGCGGCGCTCTGGCGCTGTTTTCAGCCCAAAATTCAGCAACTATAAAGACGAAACTTAAGGGTTTTTGTTGGGGGAGAGCTACAACTTAGGGCCATTTTGGAACCCTAAATGGGTTCCAATCATGATTCCATCAAGATCAAAGCCTAATTTCATGTCCCAAGTCAAAGATTAGTGAAGTTAGAAGCTAGATCTCCATCATCCATCTCCATTTTTTAATCTCTTTCCTTTTTAACACTAGTTCTTCTCCATTTTAGTTGTAATGATGAATGCTTTAGTTTTAATTGATTTTTTTCTTGTTTATCTCATGGTGTTAGCTTAAATTTGTTTGTATTCACTTGATTTGTAAACTTGATGCTTGGATTTGCCCTAATCTATGAATTGGGTGTTTAAATGAGTTGATGATTTTTGTGCTTGATTGATGATCCATTGCTATGTATTTGTTTTAGACTTTACTTTGATTACATAGATTGTGTAACTTTTCTAAGTGATTTGATTAGTGAAACAATTTGTGCTTCAACACCTTATGTAATCTTGACAATCAAATTGGGGATTTCAAGTGATTGTGTTCTTGGTTTGGGTTGGTTTTCAATTGGTCTTTCGTCAACATAGTGGTGTTTGATTATCTTAAGCGATTTTGATAATTAAAGGATTTTAAGTGATTTTAATCCAAAATCAAGTCTCAATGATTTCACTCAAATGCACACACATTCCCATTCCCATACGCGCGGTGGACAAGCTGTGCGTTCGAGCATTCTGCAAGCAACTTGGTTCCCTCATCGTCAAGTGTCGGGGTTTTGTTTATACATATACATATATTTATACATATATATATATATATATATATATATATATATATATATATATATATATATATATATACACATATATGTATGTATGTATGTATGTATGTATGTATGTATGTATGTATGTATGTATGTATGTATGTATGTATAGTTTATTCAAATTACAAATAAACTAACTTACATGTTCTAATCAATTTCAAGCGAACCACTTCCTGCCTTGGTGACTCATGACCGTTTGCATCGAACGACTTCTTTTTTTTTCTGACCTCTATTATGATGTTCATTACTCTCAACCATTTCCTTGTAAAGATTCCAATCGGCTTGACTCATCTTGCTACCGGGTGGTGGCCTTTCGTTGTTTCCTTTTTTGCTCCAAAAAGTCTTCTTAAATTTTTACTTTTTGTCACGATACAACTTAGTGCATGCTTGCTTGATTCCATTACGAACTATTGTACCCATATTACTCTCAAGACGAGGCCCCAAGTTGAAGAACCACTACATAATGTTGATCAATAGTTAAACTGCATATATATACATGTATATAATTATATGTATATATATGTATATATAATTGTATGTATATATATACATGTATACATATAACTGTATGTATATATCTGTATCTATATATACATAGATATGTGTAGTTCTATACATGTACATTTATACATATCTATATATATACAGTTTACAATATTGTAAGTTTCAACTTATTTGGCTTCTGTCTAGGGGATTATAGTCAGCTTAAATTATGGTGGTACAACGCTCCACTGCAGATAAAACAATGATATCTAGTTTAAGGTATCTACGTCATCTTCTTCGAAATCAATCTCTAGTGGACCGAACTTCTTTACGATCCGCTTCAACTTAAGGTTGCGGGTTTTTCGCGACCTATAGACCCTAAAAATTTAGATAAACGCATTAAATTTGCAATCAATTAAAGTAAAAAATTAGATAAACCTTAGCCAAATAATGGCTCCGAGATGGCTCACATGGATCATCACGTTCCGGACGACCATTCTCACCACCATGCGCGGAAGCTACATTAGCCATCTGTAAAAAAAATATAAAAGTATACGAGCATCATACAAAGGAATCAAGTAAAATAAATGAACATATTTTTACATACAAAATTAACTTGCAAATATATATATATATAAATATATATATATATATATATATAACGTAATATGCTTTTATAAATTACAATCTCAGGTCAATCATTAATATAATCCATAGGTTCACATTCATTATCTTCATTGTCACATGTGTCAGCGTCTACATCACCATCTATATCATAGAAAACATCATTGTCCACATCGTCATCTACATTGTTGACTTCTTGGTTAAATACATCGTCGTCTACAATATTGACCGCGTCATCGTCAGAATCGTCATTTGAATCGTCATCAAAATCGTCGTCTTCATAGGCGTTCACATCGACATCAACATCTACGGTGACATGGATTTCTGATTCAACAACCGTTGATTCGTTCCTACCTAAATCTGTTTGAACGAGTTCTTCTGAGTTAGAAGACAAATGAATATCTGACGAAGTGGTGCCATGTATAAGATCCAACACGTTATCTCCAACTAAGATATTTCGGTCGCATGTGTTCGGCTCATGTACTTGTTGAATGACCTTCCAATACTTGCTTAATTGACCTTTTCTTTTAGTCGGGTCATCAAGGTAAAAGACTAGATATGCATCGTTGCAAGGATGTATTGATAGTCTTTATACCACTTGCATCGAAATAAATAAAAAACATTATTGGATCCAAATAAATAATTAAGCTCCAGAATTTCTTCCAACACACCATAATAAAGTGTTCCATCAGTACCAAGAGTTGGAATTCCATTGTTCTGATTTATTCGGTGTAAATCTTGACTATGAACCACAAACCTCACACTGCTACATACGCAAGTGGTGTAAGAGGTTATATGGATTGGTCCATGTGCCAAAACAAGTAACTCATCACTAACTTAAGATTTGTCATGTATTCGCAAGGACTTGATCTATGAAAAAGGCGAGGTTAGACAAGATAAGACAATCATTACTTATAAAGGGTGATGCAAAGCAAAGAGTTTACCTTGTGTTTAAACCAACCTGGAAACTCTTTTTCTATATTAGCACTTGGCCCCATTTCATTTGTAAAGTCACTGCAAATATTTGATATAGTAGTATAATCTTCAAATATATAACTTACAAAAAATATGAGGGAAAATAAACACTTACTCCTTATATTTGTCAATCTCGAAGCGGTTGTTAAGTACGAACCAATTAATTTTGGCCTTAGTTGTGGGATCTAATACTAAATTTTCACATTTACTAATAGGTCAACAAAATGACTGAAAGACATAATGCTTACTTGGGTGAACTGAAGCATCCACATTTCTATTTTGTCTATTAAATCTTGTTTGTACAATGTCAAGTTACCTTGAAGCATAAGTTAAGGCTTCATCTAGAACATACCCTTGGTAATAGAACCTTCCGGCCTAGCTTTATTCCTGACATAATTCTTCAAAAAAAATTATGTATCTTTCAAATGGATACATCCAACTCATGTAAATAGGACCGCCTTGAATAGCCTTTTCAGGACACCAAAGAAGCATTATGTCAAAAAATGATGGAGGAAATATTTGCTCGAGTGAATGCAAAGAGTTTATCAACTGGGCGTTGGCGCCTTCCATGTCAGAAATCGTCAAGGTTTGAGCACAAAGTTGCTTAAAGAATAAAATAAGCTCAATTATTGGGGTTGAAATAAATGAGTCTAATTAAGCTCCGACACCAACACAAAGCAACCGTTGCATCATTATATGATGGTCATGAGACTAAAGCCTGATATTTTGGTATCATCATCGGCTACTTTAGTCTTGAAATTTGAGCCAAAGTCATCAGGTAATTTAACTCCCCTAAAGAATATACCATTTAGATTTCAGTTGGGAAGTGAAAAGGAGTACTTAGGATGAGGTTTTTATATCTTACCATTACTTGTTGGTTTCATCCACAACTCTAGATGAATGCCCCCCACTGCTCTAACAACCTCCTTGCCTTGAACGTGTCTTTGGATTTTTCTTTGTGCATTAGCAAATTATTCAACAAAGTTTCGAAAACATTTTTCTCAATATGCATGACATCCATATTATGTTTTAGTTCCATAGTATACCAATAACTAAGCTCGTAGAAGATAGATATCTTACTCCAATTACCCCAAACCCTATCATCGTGTTTCCTTTTCTTCCCCCCATGATCCAGATGTTTCTCCGGTTCACGCTGCGATGCTTTTTCGGAAAATGGTCTAAGTTGTTCTAAGATCTCATCATTGGTTCTTCTATGAGGAGGAGGCCTAGTCTGTATGTTGCCATTGAATAACAAGATTTGACTCAATGGATGATCCTCTTCTAGGTATATTGTATGGCAAAAAAACCATTTTGGACAAAACGTGTACACAAGGAGTATCGACATTATATGTAGAGCATACAAAATAGCCTTGACCACTCTAACCGGACAAACTACTAAGAGCACGAGAATGATTAATGGTCATTAAAACCATGGAATGCATTGTGAAGACACTGTTTGTGAGGGAGTCTTTTGTTTTGACTCCAATAGACCATAGATCTTTTAATTCATCGGCCAATGGATGCAAAAAAAACATCCATGTCCTTAACCGGCGATTTAGTACTAGGAACTGACAAAGTCAAAATTAATGAAGAATCTTTCATACAAATCCAGGGGGCAAATTTTATAAATTTTATGTTGTCAATACGACCGGCCACATACTGAAAGCATTGTTCATGTTGCCAAATGGATTGAAGCCGTCAGAAGACAATCCTAATCTAACATTTCTAGGTTCACTTGAAACATCTGGATACCTTGTATTAGGACCCCAAAGTTAGGATAGTGTTAATGTGAAATGAGCTAATTAAAAGGTTCTTTAGAAGAGGGTTATGTAAAGAACCTAAATGATCCTAAAACATAGCCATTGCATTGTAACTGAGTTTAAGAAGCTGTGGAATTACTTGTAACCAAATTCTCTAATACCGAATCTGTTTACTGTTCATCTAAATCTCATTCTAACACTTGTATCTTCGATATTCATCATGATCTGACCTATCATTTGGTATCAAAGCTTTCAGGAAGTGATTCTAAATCACTATATCAATCCAGAGTTCAAAGATTTCAAATTTTGATCACATTCCATAAGATTGAATCAGATTTGGCTATGTTGAATTTGATAATCTGGCGTTCAGATTTGTGTGAAAAGCTCAGTGAACGTTCATTATAATTGATAAAAAGGAATTCGATCAACAAAATAGCTTTACAACAGCAATTATGAAGAATCAAGCAATTTTGTAGAGTTCGTGGCTAAAACTATCACATTCGGTTAATTCATGCTTGTTTCTGTATTCTATTGAAGATCATTGGATTCAGTGTTGCTTGTGAGGTGATTAGGCATCAATTTGACGGTTTGATTTCATCAGTTGATCATAACTTGGTGATTTGATTCACATTCAGCAAAGTAACTGCTCAACCAAATCTGCTTCAACTTGCAAATTCAGTTAAGATGTTGCTAATTGAGGTGTGCTTGTGATTCAGTCACATTCGGTTAGGTGATACGAAGCTTTTTCAAGTGATTTCAGCAGAGTTTCGATCAATTCTATCAATTCCAGACTTAGATTCGCAGGATTTCAACTGATATAGTCGACATTCGGATACAAATTCAGATTCACATACTTTGTTTTTCACTTATTACTAACTTGTTTCCTTTTGCAGAAAGGTTACCGAATCCAAATCAGGTGTTAAGCATACGAATGTTGTTGTTTGTGATTGTTATCAGAATCTAAAGTATCAGAATCTGATACAATCGAATGTGAATTCGAATCAGAATCTCTGTATACTTGGTGTATTCTGTGGTTTAAATGGTTTAAGTGTTTTAAGTCTGGGAATCTTACACTATCCGAATTGGTGTGAAAATCTGGTTATTTTAACCAGAATCTATATCAGAATCTGATATATCTGAATATGCTACATTAACCGAATCCGAATTCGAATTTGATAATAAACTTGTTTATTGTTAGATCTTGTATCAGAATCTTGGATTTTTGTGACTATCTGAATCTATATCCGAATCTACCTCAGAATCTGTCAAAATGTCTACTCAAGATACTTTGATTATTGGATCCGATTCTAAACCTACTGTACTGTTTGATGGCAAGTATTACCAGTGGCTACAACGCATCACTCAATTTATATACTACAAGGATCAGAAGGAAAAGTACATTTGGGCTTCTTTGAAAGATGGACCAGTTGTTGAATTTCATCCAGAAACTGGTCTACCATTACCAGTTTATGAACTCTCTGGATAGAAACGTGAGCGTGCTCAGGTTGATATTGAGGCCAAAAACATCATCATGCAAGGTATCCCGTATGATTTGTATGAATATGTTGATAGCAAGACATCTGCTAAGGACATATGGGATGAGATCAAAAGGAAACAAGAAGGATATGACATGACTGAGGTTACTAAGCTAAATAAGACACTGAGCTTTATAAAGATTTCAAACAGGAACTTGAAGAACTTCTCAGAGATGCCTACAGACGTTTCAATGGTGTTCTGAATGAGTTGAAAAAGTGTAAGATCACTAAGGTGCATGCTGAGGTCAACATGAAGTTTCTCAAAAAGCCCAATTCTAATTGGCTTTCATATGGAACCATTATTCAATCTACAAAGGAGATTGACAAACTGAATATTCATGAGCTTGTGGGTGTTCTTATGCATTATCAGCCAGCCTTGTCTAAACTTTAAGATGAAAGGAAAGAGTTTTTTCCAGGTAATCCACTTGCCCTCATTGCTAAGAAGAAGAGAAAATCTTATAATACTTCCAAAAGTTTATCAGAGAAAGTGCTTGTTGAAGAGTCAACTGATTTTGAAGGACTTAATCTTTCGGATGTTGATGATTCTCACTTTGAACTAGTCAAGATGGCTGCCATGTTCACCAAAGCTTTGAACAAGTACAAGTTTAAAGGCAAATCAAGCAATCAACACAAGAATTCATCTTCTTCCTCCTACTACAAGAAACATGAATTCTCACTACCTCAACATTCTGAAGATTCCAAGAAGAAAGATTCACTCTGTTATAATTGTGACAAATCTGGCCATTTCTCCCGTGAATGTAAAATGTCAAAGAAAAAGGATGCGGCTTACTATAAGAAGAAAATATTGATGGCAAAGGTTATGGAGACTAGGGGAGAACTGAAACCGGTTGCTGATACTTGGTTTAATTGGATGGATGATTCAGAATCGGAGGCAGAACATGCTAATGTTTGTAAGGTGACCAAGCTTATCAAAGCTAAGGAAGCAATGGAGAACTCTGACTCAACATCTGATGATGATGCGGTATAATTAAGTGAAATCCCAACTGAATTTGTGAACATGCAAAAATTTTTTGATGAAGAATTTAGTCTCAATCACAAAAGAAGTAAAAGGTTTGAAAACTGAAAATAAAGCTTTAAAAGATAAAATCAAATAAAAAGAGACTAAATCTTCTTCATCATCAAATTCACAATCGAAAGTGAATCGTTTGAGAACACAACTCAGTACATTGGATAATGAGTTGGAAGAACTTAAGAAATCAATTCTTTCAATCAAACTTGAAAGCACGGATTATCGATTAAAATCCGAACGTCTTGCGGAAAAAGTTCAATTCGTAGAAAAAGGTCTTTCCAACCTAAAGGAACAACATGAACCAACAATTTCCAAGTTGAATAAGAAAATTGTTCAATTGGAAGAACTTTTAATCAAAAAGAAATCTGAAATTTCACTATTCAATAATGATGTTCTTCAAATGAAAGCTCAACTTGTAAAATATGAAGATAAAGTTTATCGAACTGAGCAATCAAAAGCTATAATTGACATGGAACTTTCAAAGCAAAAAATCTTTATGAATAGACTGAAAACTATTCATGGTGATAAGTGGGGGGTTGGTAATGAAGATCCCAAGACGTTGGATGGTATTTCAAAAAAGGTTCCCTGTTTATATCATTCTGATTAAATTCAAGTTGGTTTACCGAATCATTTTGTTCATGCTTCTGATGATAAAATTGATGATATCATTGCTAATCGTTCATCCATGAAATATGCTCAAATTAGCTTGATGTATGAAAAGATAAATGCTAAAATGGGAAAACCTAACCCTAGTTTCTTACAAGACCTAGTTGAACATGCACAGAATATGCAAAATGCTGATATGTGCCTACACGTAGATTGGTTTACATTCCTACACTCATGCTAGAGAAATACATTTTAATGCTTGAAAATAACCTTTGTGGAAAACCTAGTTCTTATCATAGATGAGGTGTTTAACCAACCTGCTATTGACACAAAACCAATTCTACCAGTCTTAACTGCATGTCCTATCTCAAAAGTTCAAATCGGTGAAGACCTAGCACATGAACTAAATGAATTAACCAATAAGTTGGCAACTAAATTAGACAACATGGAAAATAAGTTGAAACTTGCTAAGTCAAAATCACTAGGTCACTAGGCTTTAGATGTAAAGGTAGAACCTCTGGTAGAACCAAAAGTTGAACCTAAGGTAGAACCTAATGAAGAAAGGCCTATCAAGATATATTTGAATCATCTAGTTGATAAGCTTAAAAGAGAAAATGTCGAATTACAACTTAGATGTAAATCTTTGAAAATATGCTTAAAATGTGTAATAAATTGCCTCCACTTCATAAGAAAGAATGTACATATGCTTTTAGGGAAGGTGAAATTTTAGTTTCTGTTAAAGACTTATGTCTTGAGATTAAGAGCTTAAATCGTAAGATAGTTGTACTAAAACAGGCTAACACACATAAGCAAGATTTTCCAAATGCACACACAACACACATGGATTCTAAACAATTTCTGAATGTGCTGGTGGGATTGATAAGAAGGTTAAGGGGACGAGAAAATCTAATGATTCTAAACCAATTACTATTCTTTGAAGCAATTTATTGTTAAGAAGGTTCATCAACAAGATGGTTCTTATTCTACTCAAAAGATTCCTACGATGTTAATGTCCAATCATACAAAGGAAACTCTTTTAAAGAAACCAGTGAAGTCTTAACAACACACGAGTTCAAAACCTAAATTGAGTGAGTATAATAGCAAAGAATGTCAAATCAAAATGGAAATTTTGAAAAATCAATCATCTCACATGTCAAACGAAAAGTTTGGACATCTAACTAACAAAGGTGTTTTTCGTGTCACAGGTTATAATCCATACTTGAATTACAATTCAAATGGGTACCTAAGTCATGCCTAAAAGAAAGTAGCAAACAAAATCAAGAAATCTGCTAGTCGACCTAGGAAATCAGCTCATGTGTTTCATTTTACATCCGTGAACAAAACATCTTCTTAGAATAATCTGTGTGTTAAGACTTCTGAGATTGCTTATGCTAATGATACATGTAATTGAAGCGACCAGTTCATATACATTATAAACGATTCACGATAGTTGATTCCATTGCGAGGTATTTGACCTCTATATGATACATTTTACAAATATTGCATTCGTTTTTAAAAGACAAACTTTCTTTACATCGAAAGTTGACGGCATGCATACCATTTCATAACACATCTAACTATAATTGACTTAATAATAATCTTGATGAATTCAACGACTCGAATGCAATGTCTTTTGAAATAAGTCATGAATGACTCCAAGTAATATCTCTAAAATGAGCAAATGCACAGCGGAAGATTTCTTTCATACTTGAGAATAAACATGCTTAAAAGTGTCAACCAAAAGGTTGGTGAGTTCATAGGTTTATCATAAGCAAGAAAATTCATCATTTTGATAGACCACAAAATTTAAATGCAGTACACCTATGTTGTGTACGAAACCATTTTTCATAATGCCTGGCAGAGTAGGTTCGTATCCTTTTCTCCCCCGTAGGTTGCCTCGCGATTTTTAAATAACCGTACACATATCTCGTGTACAAAATAACATACACATAACCTGTGTATAAAATCATTCTCTCGATATATAACATTCACTTTACTTTCATTTCTTGGCTTGGTAACCGACCTTAACATATAATGCGCATCAGTAATATCCTCAAAATAGAACATCTCGTCTGTATAATATATAAACCTCGAAGTACTAAACACTACGCCCACTAACTATTCCGTCTAGTGAACATTTTGGATGGGGATGTTAAACCCGGTAGCTACCTTTAGGATTCGCGTGAATTAGGCCCATACCCGTTTTCTAATTCTTAGGTTACCAAGCAATAATAATCAAGGGGAAATATTCACAACAATTAGTGGCAATTATAACGTCCAACTAATTCAATAATAATCCACAAAACTTCTATCTGCATAATAATTCATTCGAGGAATGTTTTGCTTGTGTCTATCTCGTCAAACATTTATAAAAGCATCTCAAGTATTCTCAGTCCAAAAATATAGATTTCAAAAGCATTTAATAAAGCAGTTGTAAAACAGTTATAAAAACAGCGCATGTATTCTCAGTCCCAAAAATGTAAAGAGTAAAAGGGAATCAAATGAACTCACTATACAATATTTTGAAGTAAAAATATTCATACGACGATACTGAACAATGCAGGGTTAGCCTCGGATTCACGAACCTATATCATTTATATATTTATTAATATACATAGTTGTAATCGAAAAAATATATATATATATATATATAAATTTATTAGTTATATCCTTTTTATATTAATATATATATATATATATATATATATATATATATATATATATATATATATATATATATATATATTTCTTATATTCATTTTGTTATATAAAAATATTAATTTTTGTTATGTTATATGTACTTAATATATTTTTAATATATATATATATATATATATATATATATATATATATATTTATATAACAAAATGAATATAAGAAACATATATATATATATATATATATATATATATATATATATATATATATATATATATATATATATATATATATATCATTTGTATATTAATAATAGTAGTTATAATAGTACCAAAATAATAGTGGTAAAAATGATAATAATTATAATACTTAATATTAATAATAAGATATTAATGTTAATAATTCTATTAATGATAATAATAATGATATTAATAATTATAATTGTAAAAATATTAATTTTGCTGTTAATGATAGTGTGACGCCCCGTACAAAATTAATGTTTACGGATCATCAATAACAGGATCATTACAAGGTCAAACACTATATGCTGTTTTAAAATAAGATTGCATTCATAAAAAGGGGTGACGTCTTAACCAACATCAAAAGTTTTACAAACGATATTATGCCTCTACAAATAGAAAGCAATTAACATAAGTACGAGACCCAAAGGTCATTACAAATTCATTGTTTAAAAGTAACATAGTTCGTGAATGCAAGGTAAAAGTTTCATGCAGAGACATCTCTAACAAAAGCAGCGGGAGTCTACACAGTAAGATTACTACAGCGGAAGCATCAAACCTCTAAGCACCTGAGAAAACATGCTTAAAAATGTCAACAAGAATGTTGGTGAGTTATAGTTTAATTATAACAGTAATGTAAGGTAGGCCACGAGATTTCAGTGTTTCAAAACATTATGAAAAGTATATGTTTATCCGTGAGGACTTGGTAACTAACTTAACGTAATATCACCCCCTAAAAGTACACTTGGCGAGTGCGTAAGTCTACGAAGTATTAAACACCCGTTAAATGCTAGCATGACTAGCCCGAGTGGGGATGTCAAACCCTATGGATCCATATCTAATATTCGCGTTCACCGGTTCAAAAACCAATGACTAAACGTTACCGAGCTAAGGGGAAAGTTTATGCCGTTATATAACCCACACATACAATAAGTTTAAGTACTCGTGCCTAGTAAGTAAAATGTAAAAAGCGCATGTATTCTCAGTCCCAAAAATAGTTGAAGTAAAAGGGATGCTATAACTCACATTGAATAAGCAGTAAAAGTCGATACGAGGTAAGTAAGCAAGTAAGTCGGTCCGAAAGGTCCTCAACCTAAGTCAAAAGTTACTAATTCAGTAATTCGTTCCCAAAGGTTTAAAAGAATGTAAGTTAGGTCTTAAGTATCATCATCATCAACATCGTACGTAAAAAGTAAAGTAAGTTTTCAATCAATGATAGAGACCGAAACAAAGGCTGACTTCGTTCAGCTGCTACGACCTCTATACAAACTAAAATGATGTGAGGCCAGTGGCCATGGCTCCGTATGTGAGTCCTCTAACCGCTGACTAATTTTCAGAACCTAACTCATCTTCGTTTGACCAGAGCGACGGTTTAAGTGCGAGTAGGTTAGAAATTTCAGCACAACGTTACAAGGGCGTAGTGACTTTCGGAAGGCTATAAATCGTAAACCGTACATCGGATTTAGGAGAGGCCTAAACGAAAAGTCATCTAATCAAACTGAAATCTGGAAATCAACTTTTCCAGTAGCCCAGGAGCCTGATCAGACCCTGAAAATAGAAAGCAAGTGCTCCGGTGGGTTTCTCGATGTTTGATGCTCATCACGGTTCTCATCCTTGATGCGTATAAGCCTCAAGTGTACAACTCTTGATGTTTTAGCATCACTTTAACCAAGGTTTAACCATAAACACACAAAGTTAAGACTAGGAAACAAATAACAACTCATGTACGAGTTTGAGCAAGATGATGAACCAAAGTTACATCAATTCCTAGTTTCAACACAATCACAAGTTCTATTAAGCTATAAACTTTGAATCAAACTAAATAAGCAAGACCTTAAGCTAGAGAGCTTAGATCTTAGCTAAATATTAAAGACCTTAGACTAGAAAGTCTAGATCTCATGTTCTTGGTGAAACCCTAAGTCATAACACTTAGACTTTCAACTTTTACACAACCATAAGTTAGGAAACTTAGATCTTGTAAAGTAGGTGATCATAAGCTAATAAGCTTTCTCTTAAACAAAATAGAAGATCATAAGTTACACAACTTAGATCAAACACAAAAATGAAACCCTAAGCTAGTGAGATTGGATTTCCAGCAACACTTATGAGATCTCAAGCTAGTGAGCTTGCATCTTTTGTTTCATGATAACACAAGTCACAAATCTAAACTACAACAAACAAAAGAAGATCATAAACTAACAAACTTTGATCTTATCTCAACTTTTTGTAGAAACATCAAGCTAGTAAGCTTGTATTTCAAACTTTCTTGAAGTTCTATAAAGTAAAGTGTTGGATCTTCAAGTTTAATGAAGATCATAAACATGGGTTTTGATCTTTAAACATAAATAAAGAGATCTTAAGTAAGTAAACTTAGATCTAACAAGATTATGAAGATTCAAAGCTAAGAAGCTTGAATCCATCATGTTCTTGAAAACTTTTCAAAATAAAGTGTAAATCAACAAAAGTTATGAAGATTCAAGTTACAATACTTGAATCTTTGTTCATGATGATGATGATCTTATGAATTAAAGTAAGAAAAGAAGGAAAAAGAAGTTAAGAACTTACAAGTTCTTCAAGTATTTAAGAGAGAATTTTAGAGTGAGAAAGTAGAGAGAAGTGTGTGAGTTTGAATGAAATGAAAAATGAATGAAGTGTTGGTATTTATTAAAGAAAGAAAAAGAAAAAAAAATGATGGTGATGGTGGGAGTGGTGGCCGATGGTCACCATGGGGTGGGGGAGAGGACCATTTGCTTTTCATGGTGGTGGTACAATGGTGATAGTGATATGTTGGGTGGCATGGCATGTAAGGTTAAATGTTGTAGGTGTAGTACTTAAGCATGCTTGAGAAATTTTGTCTTAATACTTCCATGGGCTAAATCTTAATCACATGGGTTAATTAGTCCACTAACTAGCCCACTAAGTTGGGTAGGTTGGGCCATGGAAGCCCATTAAGGTGTTAAGCCCAATAAGGTAACTAGTAAGCCCAAGTAAACACTTAAGCATAATTAAGGAACCATAAAACTAAGTAATTGTCATTAATAAGTAACAATTACATTTACGTAGCCATAATATCCCAATTATGGCAAAAGTTTATCGTGTGCTAAGTTCGTAGCTTGTTTAAAGCGATAAGTGACACTAACGGTCGTAAAAGCAATCAAGGATCACGTTAAGTAACCTAGTACTTAAAAACACGATGTAAGGCATTAACGAAAGTAATTAACATAATTAATGAGCCCATAATATAATCTATCTCAGTAAGCACAAATACGCAGTTTCGTGAAAGAAATAAATATAAATAAAAGTCGAAAAAGTCGGGTCGTTACATTACCCACCTGTTAAAGAAAATTTCATCCCGAAATTTAAGCTGAGGTAGATGGAGGAGTCAGGAAAAGGTGAGGATAATTCTGTATCATTTGATCCTCTCTTTCCCAAGTAAACTCAGGTCCTCGTTTTGCATTCCATCGAACTCGGACGATCGGAATCTTTTTACATTTCAAGGTCTTGACCTCACGGTCCATGATTTCAACGGGTTCTTCCACGAAGTGGAGTTTGTCATCAATCGTAAGTTCTTCTAGTGGTATGAAAAGTTCTGGTTCAGTGAGACACTTCTTCAGATTCGATACGTGAAAGGTAGGATGAACGGAGCTCAATT
The DNA here is from genome assembly GCF_046630445.1 of Rutidosis leptorrhynchoides. Taxonomy (NCBI): domain Eukaryota; kingdom Viridiplantae; phylum Streptophyta; class Magnoliopsida; order Asterales; family Asteraceae; genus Rutidosis; species Rutidosis leptorrhynchoides. The sequence goes on along the minus strand of NC_092338.1, from coordinate 340,647,969 downwards.
GAGTCAGAAGATCCAAACGGTAAGAAACGGGTCCAACACGCTCCAGGATTTCGAAAGGACCAATGTATCGTGGGTTTAACTTTCCACGCTTTTCGAAATGAATTACACCCTTCCAAGGTGCGACTTTCAACATTACACGGTCACCCACGTTGAATTCGAAGTCTTTTCATTTAAGGTCGGCATAACTCTTTTGACGATCACGGGTCGTCTTGAGCCTTGCTTGGATTTAGACAATCTTCTCTATTGTCTCATGGACTAACTCGGTTCCGGTGATTTTCTTCTCACCTTCTTCGGCCCAGCAAATAGGAGAATGGCATTCGCGGCCATACAATGCTTTGAAAGGTGCGGCATTAATGTTCGAATGATAACTGTTGTTGTAAGAGAATTCGGCTAGCAGCAAATGCTTTTCCCAAGCTTTTCCGAAATCAATAACACAAGCACGTAATATGTCCTCCAAAGTCTGAATCGTTCGTTCGCTTTGTCCGTCAGTTTGCGGGTGATATGCAGTGCTCATGTCGAGACAAGTTCCCAAGGCTTCTTGTAAAGAACACCAAAATCTAGAAGCAAAACAGGTATTGCGATCTGAGATAATCGATAAGGGTACACTGTGACGAGATACAATCTCCTTTATGTATGGCTGCGCCAGTCTCTCCATTGAATCAGTTTCCTTCATAGCTAGGAAGTGAGCAGATTTGGTAAGACGGTCAATAATAACCCAGATGGTATCGTATCCGCCCACCGTCTTTGGTAGTTTCGTAATGAAGTCCATTGTTATCCTTTCCCACTTCCATTACGGGATTTCTGGTTGCTGAAGTAATCCAGATGGCCTTTGATGTTCGGTCTTAACCTTCGAACAAGTCAAACACTTCCCAACATAAGTAGCAAAATCCTTCTTGAGATTAGGCCACCAATACTGCTCCTTGAGATCGTGGTACATTTTACCGGCTCCCGGATGAATCGAATATCTTGATTTGTGGGCTTCGTCTAGAATGAGGCTTCATAAATTCCCATAAATAGGCACCCAAATCCTTCCAGCAAAGTACCGGAGTCCAGTCTCCTTGACCTCAAATCGTGAAATGAGAATGTTCAATGTTCTTAAGAAATATTCTCCTCTTTGAGAGCCTCATCTTGGGCTACTCAGATCTGGCTATTGAGGTTTGAATGAATGGTGATGTTCAAGACTCGGACACGGAGAGGTACCATTCTCTCCTTTCAGCTCAAAGCATCGGCTACAACATTTGCCTTGCCAGGATGGTAACGGAGTCACACAATCATAGTCGTTCAACATCTCGATCCATCGTCACTGCCTCATGTTCAGTTGCTTCTGATCAAAGATGTGTTGGAGGCTTTTGTGGTCGGTGAAGATGGCACTCTTTGTTCCATAAAGATAGTGTCTCCACAGTTTTAATGCAAAGATAACGGCTCCAAGCTCGAGATCGTGCGTTGTGTAATTTCGCTCGTGAATCTTTAGTTGTCGAGAGGCGTAAGCAATGACCTTCGTTCGTTAAATCAGTACACACCCAAAACCATTTTTCGAGGCATCGCAATACACAACGAAATCATCACTGCCTTCAGGAAGAGATATGATAGGTGCGGTGGTCAACTTCTGCTTCAAGGTTTGAAATGCTGACTCTTGCTCGGCTTCCCAAGCGAACTTCTTCCCTTTGTGAGTCAATGCGGTCAATGGACGTGCAATCAGAGAGAAATCTTCAATGAACCTTCGATAGTAACCGGCGAGACCTAAAAATTGGCGAATATGAGTAGGAGTAGTGGGGGTTTCCCACTTGCTGATAGCTTCGATCTTTGCGGGATCAACTTTGATACCCTGGTCACTCACGATATGACCCAGAAATTGGACTTCCTTCAACCAAAACTCGCACTTGGAAAATTTGGCATAAAGTTGCTCTTGTCTCAAGAGTTCCAACACTAGTCGAAGATGTTGCTCATGTTCTTCTTCGCTTTTGTAGTAGATGAGGATATCATCTATGAAGACGATAATGAACTTGTCCAGATATGGTTTGCATACACGATTCATGAGATCCATGAATACAGCAGGTGCGTTGGTTAAATCGAATGGCATCATGAGAAACTCATAATGACCATAACGGGTTCTGAATGTAGTCTTCATCACATCACTCTACTTCACCCTCAATTGGTGATAACCGGATCGCAAATCGAACTTAGAGTAAACGCTTGATCCTTGCAGGTGATCGAAAAGATCGTCAATTCTGGGAAGGTGATACCGATTCTTGATCATCAATTTGTTGAGTTTGCGGTAGTCGATACACAAGCGGAAAGATCTGTCCTTCTTCTTTACAAACAAAACAGGAGCGCCCCAAGGTGAAGAGCTTGGTTGGATAAATCCACGGTCTAACAATTCTTGTAGTTGACTCTGCAACTCTTGCATCTCGGAAGGTGCATGCTGATAAGGTGCACGAGCTACAGGTGCAGCTCCTGGTACTAGATCAATCTAAAACTCCACTGCTCTCGGTGGCGGTAATCCAGGTAACTCTGCTGGAAAGACGTCGGGAAATTCGTTCACAATTCGTACCTCATCCACGCTCTTCACTCCAGTTTCTAACGTTTTCACATGTGCCAAAATAGCAAATCATCCTTTCTTCATGATCTTTTGTGCCTTCATGCAGCTAATAAGGTTCAACTTTGGGCTACATCTCTCTTCGTAAACCATCAATGGCTCACCATTTTCGCGAGGTATCTGGAGAATCTTCTCCACACAGATAACCTCGGCCGCCATCCTTCTTCTTGTTGAAAACCCTTCCACATGCTGGTCCACCATCCTTCTTCTTGTTCGGGCACTCATTCTTGAAGTAGCCCTGTTGACCGCACTCAAAATGCTTCCTTGGTCCAGTAGGGTTTGTCTTCACAGCTGGGGTGGTGATCTTGCAATCCTTGACAATGTGCCCAGTCCTCTTACACTTTTCATAGACCACGTTGCAGTACCCGGTATGATGCTCGTAACATCTCTTGCACTGCGGAAGACTACCCTTGTAGTTAGGGTTCGAGCTAGGGGTCGGGTTGGGGTTCCTCCAGTGGTTTTTTTCCTTGAAACTCTCATGCCTCTTAGCTGGGTTTTGATCAAAGACCTTTCCTTTGTTGCCTTCCCACTTACGCTTCTCATTACTAGTTCCTGATTCTGATTTCGCTTTCTCGAGTTCCTTGCGGATGATCGGGTTCATCAGGGTGTGCGCCATGCGCATAGCTTTCGGGAAATCTGTTGGTTTCGAAGAGGTAACACTTCCCTGAATGGTCTTGGGAAGTCCCCACAAGTATCGTTCCATTCGCTTAAATTTAGGGGTAACCATCGTGGGGCACATCAAAGCTAATTCCAGGTACCTTCGGTTATAGCCATCAAGGTCGCTTCCCACAACCTTCAACTCCCAAAACTCAGCTTCCATTTTCTGTATCTCCGTTCTGGGGCAGTACTCCTCGATCATAGCTCCTTTAAATTCCTCCCACGGGGTAGCATAAGCCTCGTCAATTCCTTTAGCCTGAGCAAGCGTGTTCCACCAGGTTAAAGCGCCGTTCGACAGAGTACAGGAGGCGTACTTAGTTTTGTTCACTTCCGAGCAGTTGCTCACACGGAACACAGCTTCCAACTTATCAAACTACCTTGTCAGTCCAACTGGCCCCTCAGTACCACTGAAATTGTGGGGCTTGCCGCTCTGAAATTCCTTATAGGTGCACCCGTTATGATTGTTCTGGTTAGCGGGTGGAGCTTGGGGGTTGGCATTTGCCATTGCTTCGGCTACTTGAGCAGTTATCATTTCCTCAATCTGTGCTGCTGTGGGCATTTCCATTGGAACTCTTCCATTTGCCATTGATCTTCTAAACAAAAGTTTCGACTTAAGTCAAAATCCAACATTCAATAAGTAATAATATTATAGCATAAGGCACCCAGTATGGAATCAACACAACACACAATTATTAAGTAATGCAACCAGATACAAATACCACAAAATCATCATACAGTAGCGTAAATAGAACACCGTGCAAAAATTAAACAACAGTAAGTTCTATTCATTAATAAGAAAGTTGCATACATCTGCATAAGGTTCGTACAATACGTGAGTAAAACATGAAACTACTAACAGAGTTACATAAGGAAATCTAATACAATAATCATACGGTTGTAGTGACCCGAACTTTTCCATGTTTATATATATATTAAATGAAATTTTTATTTACATGATTAAGTGTTTCCAACATGTTAAGCAATCAAACTTGTTAAGACTTGATTAATTGAAATAGGTTTCATATAGACAATTGACCACCCAAGTTGACCGGTGATTCACGAACGTTAAAACTTGTAAAAACTATATGATGACATATATATGGTTATATATATAGTTAACATGATATTATGATAAGTAAACATATCATTAAGTATATTAACAATGAACTTCATTTGTAAAAATAAGACTACTAACTTAATGATTTTGAAACGAGACATATATGTAACGATTATCGTTGTAACGACATTTAATGTATATATATCATATTAAGAGATATTCGTACATCATAATATCATGATAATATAATAATTTAAAATCTCATTTGATATTATAAACATTGGGTTAACAACATTTAACAAGATCGTTAACCTAAAGGTTTCAAAACAACACTTACATGTAACAACTAACGATGACTTAACGACTCAGTTAAAATGTATATACATGTAGTGTTTTAATATGTATTCATACCCTTTTGAAAGACTTCAATACACTTATCAAAATACTTCTACTTAACAAAAATGCTTACAATTACATCCTCGTTCAGTTTCATCAACAATTCTACTCGTATGCACCCGTATTCGTACTCGTACAATACACAACTTTTAGATGTATGTACTATTGGTATATACACTCCAATGATCAGCTTTTAGCAGACCATGTGAGTCACATAACACATGTGGGAACCATCATTTGGCAACTAGCATGAAATATCTCATAAAATTACAAAAATATGAGTAATCATTCATGACTTATTTACATGAAAACAAAATTACATATCCTTTATATCTAATCCATACACCAACGACCAAAAAGACCTACAAACACTTTCATTCTTCAATTTTCTTCATCTAATTGATCTCTCTCAAGTTCTATCTTCAAGTTCTAAGTGTTCTTCATAAATTCTATATGTTCTAGTTTCATAAAATCAAGAATACTTCCAAGTTTGCTAGCTTACTTCCAATATTGTAGAGTGATCATCCAACCTCAAGAAATCTTTCTTATTTACAGTAAGATATCTTTCTAATACAAGGTAATACTCATATTCAAACTTTGATTCAATTTCTATAACTATAACAATCTTATTTCGAGTGAAAATCTTACTTGAACTGTTTTCGTGTCATGATTCTGCTTCAAGAACTTTCAAGTCATCCAAGGATCCTTTGAAGCTAGATCCATTTTTCTCATTTCCAATAGCTTTATCCAGAAAACTTGAGGTAGTAATGATGTTCATAACATCATTCGATTCATACATATAAAGCTATCTTATTCGAAGGTTTAAACTTGTAATCACTAGAACATAGTTTAGTTAATTCTAAACTAGTTCGCAAACAAAAGTTAATCCTTCTAACTTGACTTTTAAAATCAACTAAACACATGTTCTATATCTATATGATATGCTAACTTAATGATTTAAAACCTGGAAACACGAAAAACACCGTAAAACCGGATTTACGCCGTCATAGTAACACCGAGGGCTATTTTGGGTTAGTTAATTAAAAACTATGATAAACTTTGATTTAAAAGTTGTTCTTCTGGGAAAATGATTTTTCTTATGAACATCAAACTATATCCAAAAATCATGGTTAAACTCAAAGTGGAAGTATGTTTTCTAAAATGGTCATCTAGACGTCGTTCTTTCGACTGAAATGACTACCTTTACAAAAACGACTTGTAACTTATATTTCCAACTATAAACCTATACTTTTTCTGTTTAGATTCATAAAATAGATTTCAATATGAAACCATAGCAATTTGATTCACTCAAAATGGATTTAAAATGAAGAAGTTATGGGTAAAACAAGATTGGATAATTTTTCTTGTTGTAGCAACGTGGAAATTGGTAAGAAATCTATATTGATCATATCCTAGCTAACTTATATTGTATTATACATGTATTCTAATATATTATGTAATCTTGGGATACCATAGACACGTATGCAAATGTTTTGACATATCATATCGACCCATGTGTATATATTATTTGAAACAACCATAGACACTCTATATTCAGTAATGTGGGAGTTAGCTATACAGGGTTGAGGTTGATTCCAAAAATATATATACTTTGAGTTCTGATCTAGCCTGAGACGTGTATACACTGGGTCATGGATTGATTCAAGATAATATATATCAATTTTTTTTCTGTACATCTAACGTTGGACAACTAGTTGTAGGTTACTAACGAGGACAGCTGACTTAATAAACTTAAAACATTAAAATGTATTAAAAGTGTTGTAAATATATTTTGAATATACTTTGATATATATGTACATATTTGTTATAGGTTCGTGAATCGACCAGTGGCCAAGTCTTACTTACCGACGAAGTAAAAATCTGTGAAAGTGAGTTATAGTCCCACTTTTAAAATCTAATATTTTTAGGATGAGAATACATGCAGGTTTTATAAATGATTTACAAAATAGACACAAGTACGTGAAACTACATTCTATGGTTGAATTACCGAAATCGAATATTCCCCTTTTTATTAAGTCTGGTAATCTAAGAATTAGGGAACAGACACCCTAATTGACGCGAATCCTAAAGATAGATCTATTGGGCCTAGCAAATCCCATCCAAAGTACCAGATGCATTAGTACTTCGAAATTTATATCATATCCGAAGGGTGTCCCGGAATGATGGGGATATTCTTATATATACATCTTATTAATGTCGGTTACCAGGTGTTCATCATATGACTGATTTTTATCTTTATGTATGGGATGTATATTGAAATATGAAATCTTGTGATCTATTGTTACGATTTGATATATATAGGTTAAACCTATAACTCACCAACATTTTTGTTGACGTTTTAAGCATGTTTATTCTCAGGTGATTATAAAGAGCTTCCGCTGTCGCATACTTAAATAAGGACAAGATTTGGAGTCCATGCTTGTATGATATTTTGTAAAAACTGCATTCAAGAATCCAGATGCGAAGATAATAAGTTACAATTTGGTAAAGGAAAATCAAAATCCGCAGTGAAAAGAAGAGCACGACACCTAGAACGATGTCACAAATGCGGAAAATGGTCACATGGAGGTAAATGTTCAAATAATCAAACCTATTCAAATACCGAATTTATTACTTTATGCAGAGACGGACCGTTCATATGTTTAGAAGAAAAGACACTGAATGCTCGAGGTTACGCCTATGTAGCTATGGAAAACCAATTAAACCGACTATCTTATGAATGGGATAGATCATATAACTAAGAAATCTATTTCACAGGTATGTCTGTACAGTTTCTATTTTTATTTTTATTTTTAACCTTTTGATAATAAACGCTAATTTGTTCGCTAAAAAGTATTAAATTGGTATTAAATAAAATTAGGTTTGGCGACCGAAATTATTGATATCATTCAAAAATTTATTACATCACTGCGAAATTTAACGTTTATTCTTAAGGTATAAATATCTTTAATCAATCAACCCAAAATATTTCAAAAATTCGTCATGAGTTAAATTAGGTCTTGGAACCGAAATTACTTTACCGAAAAGAGGGGCGCATATTTTTGATAATATTTGATTGATTAAAGTGGGATAAAAAGCCAAAAAGATTTTTAATTTTATTTTTACCATGTTTTTAAAATTAATATATAAATCTTAAATTAATATTGTAAACTTTGTAAAAACAATATATTTAAAATTGTAAATATTTGAAAAATTAATATAAGTTTGGTGTGAATTTATAATATGAATTTTTAAATTAAGTTTGGTGTGAATTTTTAATTTTTAAAATATGAATTTTTTAATTTTATACATTTCAAATTTTAAGTTTGGTGTGAATTTTTAATATTAATTTTGAATTTTATATTTAAGTTGTGTGAATTTAAAAACAAAAATTTACTTTATCTCATTAAGTTAAAAATATGATTTTTAAAATTCGTCGTAAGTTGAAGATTAGGTCTTTAAACCGAAATTGCTTTACCCGAGGGAGGGACGAGAACTTTTATTATCATTGTTTTTAATCTTATTGAATTAAAGTATGCCAAAAACATTAAAAAACCCAAAAATCTTAGCTTTTAAAACAATCGCTACAAAAAGACAAATTTTAAAATTTTGTCGAAGGACGGACTAGGACATCGATCCGAAACGACCTCGTCCTAAATAACAAGAGAAACAAATTTTTAAAATTAATTAATATTTTTTTTATAAGTTAAAGATTTCTAAAAAAAAAAAAAATCCAATATGTTTGGAAACTTTGGTAAAATTTAATCATTTTTCTACGCAAATCACCTTCAATAATTAAAATTGTTACTGATTTCTTGCAAATGAAGGCATTACAAGATCTTAAATGTGGGAAGGGGTTAAATTCTTTCAGATTTTAAAATTTTTATCTTTATACACTTGGTTACCATTAAAAATACTAGTAACGTAGTAGTTGTATTAGAATCTAATGCTCTCTGATAATAAAGAACAGCCCTAGTCTTATATACTGACTACCCAATTCTAGTAAAATTTTTCAAAATTTTCAATTAAATGAACTCAAAATCATGTTTATACATATTTATGAACGATAAAACTAGGTTTTAACACCGAAATTATTGTAACCTCGGAAAGGACATAAATTGAGAAACAAACCAAAATGTTAAAATTCATTTAAAATGGAATAGAGGACGATAAAAAGGAAAATAAAAGCCAAGTGTGGAAAAATTTACCAAGTTATCTTAAACATATGTCACATCTATCTGTAACAAATAACTGAAAATACTTTTGCTTTGGACTAAACTAAACTGTTTTACCCGATGAAAGAAAAGAAGAGATGGATCTACACGATGAATCAATTCCATCATTAAAAGGAAGTAAAGTCTTCCGAAAAAGAAACGCGCTTCTTGATTTAGGTCATGAAGTTGTCGTCCAGACCAGCTGTAAGTTGACGAAAAATCTAGAAAAGTCATCACTAAAATCAGCAGGAAATCCACGGACCTCAGCATTAAACAGGATCGCCAAGTGGTCAGATTTATCCTAACCATGAGAAGGATTTATCTCGTACAATGGGGGGGCACCATGCAAATTAGCTGGATAAGACTAATGAATCAGATCCCCAGAAAGGATAATCTCCTTAAAGATTAAAAATCAGCTTTTAAGACTGATATTATTCAATCCTAGAGATTGACCTTAAAGATTGAGAATTCAAACTCATGGAATTCAATTATATCTAAACTCGAGCTTGAACGAGAAAATATTTTGATCAAAATTACAAACCGATTTGTTTTCTGAAAACCCTATTTTCAATGCGTTCATTACCATTGAACGTAAAATCCTAGGAATTCACCGGGAATTCATTAGGTCACCTGAACCAAATCGGGTGTCAACCGTAAGAACGGTGGTTGCATAGCATGGTCGGAGACAGGACCTTGTGCCAGACCGAAAAATCATAGGATGATCTTTACTATTGCTCCTACCAAGGATAGTACTAGCATCCGACACGTAATTAGACCATGAACAAATGCATGTCATTAGACATTGCCTTAACAGTTTCTTGTTCATCGCTTTCCTTTACAACCGGACAGTAGTTTACCGAAAGGTAATATACGGAACAAGTAAACTGGATGTGTGCTATTCGATACCGGGATAGCAGTGGATTACACGAGCCTAAAAGTTTTAGCCAAAATATTGATCCACAAATATATTTTGCAACACCAATGATGGATCAAATCATAAAACTTGTCTAGGGTAAAATCTAGCTTGAATTTTCATAAGATCAAATGTTTTCATAAAGATCCAATTTCCTTAAAGGATCTAAATTTTTATAGTCATGTGGGACTGTAAACCGCCTTTCAAATGTGCACTTTGCTTTGGAAACCGAAAGTAAATCGGCTATTTGATTGCCAGTGTCGTTGACCTAAACCCGAGGCAACTATAAAAGACACACCCACCTTTAACCACATCGTTACTACCATTGTTTATACCGCCGTATTGAAGTCACTGATGTACAAAGTGTGAAGAATAAAGAAGTGATTCAAGTGTTTTTCAAGACTATATTGCTTGAGGACAAGCAACGCTTAAGTGTGGGAATATTGATAAGGCTAAAAAGGAACATATATTTCATAGCATTATCCCCCAAGAAAGATAAGATTTTAGTTGCAATTGTTCCATTTTCAAGTAATATTCGTTTATATTAAATAAGTGCGAAGATAAAAGGCGAAAACGACGAATTGAAGACACAAAGGTCCAAAAAGCTCAAAAGTACAAGATAAAATCAAAAAGGTTCAAATTATTGATGAAGAACGTCTAAAAATGACAAGAGTACAAGTTACAAAACGCAAAATACACGATATAAAATTGTACGAAAGGACGTTCGAAAATCCGGAACCAGGACATGAGTCAACTCTCAACGCTCGACGCAACGGTGTAAAAATTACGAGTCAACTATGCACAAGAATAAAATATAATATTTAAATAATTCATAATAAGAATAATATTAAATAATAAAAAGTTGTTAATTGAGCATAGTTCAGGGGTCGTAAATGAAAATTCAATTTCAGAATTCGCCTATAAAAGGCAGTGTATTCGATCGATATAGGACACACCTTTTTCTATCCTAAATCTATCTTTCTATTTATATATCTTTCCCCTTAATATCAAATATCAATATCTATATTTTATAATTCTCTATCATAATGTTAATGTAATCAGATATAACAATAATCTTAATTTTAATTTTAAATTATGATAATAATAAGATTTATGATAGAGATCGTTTGAGTGTATAAGTCGAAATTCTGTCCGTGTAACGCTACGCTATTTTTAATCATTGTAAGTTATGTTCAACCTTTTTACATTAATGTCTCGTAGCTAAGTTATTATTATGCTTATTTAAAACGAAGTAATCATGATGTTGGGCTAATTACTAAAATTGGGTAATTGGGCTTTGTACCATAATTAGGGTATGGACAAAAGAACGACACTTGTGGAAATTAGACTATGGGCTATTAATGGGCTTTATATTTGTTTAACTAAATGATAGTTTGTTAATGTTAATATAAAGATTTACAATTGGGCGTCCCTATAAATTACCATATACACTCAATCGGACACGATGGGCGGGGTATTTACATGTATGAATAATCGTTCATTTAACTGGACACGGGAATGAATTAATAGCTACTAGAATAATTAAAACAGGGGTGAAATTATGTACAAGGACACTTGGTATAATTGATAACAAAATATTAAAACCTTGGGTTACACTCAGTCGACATCCTGGTGTAATTATTAAACAAAGTATTAAAATCTTGTTACAGTTTAAGTCCCCAATTAGTTGGAATATTTAACTTCGGGTATAAGGATAATTTGACGAGGACACTCGCACTTTATATTTATGACTGATGGACTGTTATGGACAAAAACCAGACGGACATATTAATTAATCCAGGACAAAGGACAATTAACCCATGGGCATAAAACTAAAATCAACACGTCAAACATCATGATTACGGAAGTTTAAATAAGCATAATTCTTTTATTTCATATTTAATTTCCTTTATTTTTTATTTAATTGCACTTCTAATTATCGCATTTTTTATTGTTATTGTATTTAATTGCACTTTTAATTATCGCACTTTTTAATTATCGCAAGTTTATTTTATCGCACTTTTATTATTCGCAATTTCATTATCGTTATTTACTTTATGCTTTAATTTAAGTCTTGTATTCATTTTTAATATTTTACATTTGGTTTTAACTGCGACTAAAGTTTTAAAATCGACAAACCAGTCATTAAACGGTAAAAACCCCCCTTTATAATAATAATATTACTTATATATATATATTTGTATTTTTATAAAAGTAAACTAATATAGCGTTAAGCTTTGTTTAAAAAGATTCCCTGTGGAACGAACCGGACTTACTAAAAACTACACTACTGTACGATTAGGTACACTGCCTATAAGTGTTGTAGCAAGGTTTAAGTATATCCATTCTATAAATAAATAAATATCTTGTGTAAAATTGTATCGTATTTAATAGTATTTCGTAGTAAATTAATAGCTATTTTATACCACTCCGCTACCACATCACTAAGGTTAGGTTCTAATCAAGATAGGTTAAGGTTGGTTAAATGAAAGAAATGGTTAAGTTCAAAGAAATTAAGACTAGTTGTGGAGTGTAGAAATGTTTCTATCTTCTGAACAAATGTTCAAATGAAAATGTTTCAAGTCTTTAAATTACTTAGCTATTAAGTTTATTTATTAAGTTAATATAAAGTACAAGTCTAGGGTTTATGAAAATGAGCTAGGGTTTATAGTTGTAAACTAGGGTTTATGATGATAAGTTAGGGTTTATGACTTTATGCAAAATATGTAAAGTAATACCCAATCAAGTAAAGCTTAAAATGTATCCTTGGGGCTATATAAACCCTAAAATAAACTAAGACATAAATTAATAATTTTACTCGTCATGTCGGAAAAGGTAACTTAAAGAAGTCAAACTAGACAACTTAGGTCGATAAGCTAGAGTTGTGATATCTTGGGTAACTCATGCAACTTGGCGCTCCATTACACCAAAGTGAAGCTTGTGGGAAATTTCTTGATTCGATAATGATGAGGAGAGTATGATGGTGGTAGTGAAGTTTAGCTAGCAGTTGTGAAAATGATCCTAGAAAGGTTTGCATTAAAGAACTTAACTTATGCTTGATTTAATTCAAATGTGATGCTTTTATGGATATTGTTGATCTAAAGCATTTCTAGGGAGCAAGTTTGTGTTAGATTGTGTATTTGGTTGTAAAGCATGAAGGGGGTAGTAAGGCTTGAATTGGATGGTTGATTAATGATGATGGTGAATTTATGAGTTTGAAGTTATTGTAAGAAATTGTTGGTTTATGTTGAAATGGCTTGAAGACAATTTCTTGAAAGTCAAACTTGGTCAAAGTCTTGGAAGTCATAGTTTTAAAGGTAGAAGAATTGATGATTGAAATTGTTTTTGTTTGAAGATTGTTGAATGCTTAACGTTTGAAAAGAATCATTGAGGTAATTCATTGAAGTTTGTCAAGTATTTTTGAGATTGTGCTAGACAGATTGAAAGTTAAAATGACCATACTTGAAATTGCAAGTTTGTATTAGTCAAAGTTAGTTAAAATTGTGAAGATATGGTTAAGTTTAGGCTTGCTTGAGGACAAGCAAGGTTCAAGTGTGGGGGATTTGATATTACTCAAAATATACATATTTATCTTCGCAATATCTCCCTATTTTTGTGGCATTTCAATGCGGGTTGTGATGATTAGTGAGCGGTTTGTGGTATTTAGTCGTTTCGGGACAAAAGTGGTCTAAAAGTTCATATTTATGCTAAGGAATCAACCCTTGGGCCAAAGGAATGAACCTAGTGAAGATTTAGAGTGAAAATGAAGTTCCAGGGTCAATTGCGGCGCACCAAAGGTCAATTGCGGCGCTCCAGTACACTAAAAATAAGAAAAACTGTTGAGTCCCCAAAATAATTAAGGATTTAATTATGACAAAACAGAATTTATTTGCACTAGAATGTTATGTGCAACCAGCACAAGTTTGTTTATGTATAGACAGCAGATTTCGCTGTGTCAAGTGTTTTGTATGCTACCTAGTCTACCAGCACAAGGTAGACACTAGACAATATTCTTCAATTAGCACAGGATGTGTACCCAGTAATTCAAGAATATCAAGTGTCTCAGCAATAAAGAACCAGCATAGCTGGAATGCAGCTTACTACACAAGACAGCTATGCTCCACTATAAGCATAGTGGTTTCCTGAGTGGTCTACATCAATTGTACTATTCATAGAAGTCAAAGACAAAGTTGAACAGAAAAGGACATGTGTCGGCGACTGACAAGTGACCTTACAAGATCGCGTGGGAATGCAGAAGTTTAACGTATGTGCAGACATGTGTTATCCTTTGTCAACGCCTAGGGAACACAACATTCTATTTGTTTAATCAAATAGTGGTGCCAAACCAAATTGTGGTGTTCCTGCAAATAGCTACTAAAGAGGAAAGAGGAGAGCACGCTCTCTGATACAGTTGTCTTCACAAGTACAGATATCCTATGTACCAGTGGACAATAGAACAATTACACGGTCAACATGACTACTATAAATTGATGTATCTACTATTATAACAACTAGTGGTGTGGGTTTGTTTATTTAGAGTCCAAAATGTGTAATAGTTTAGAACACTCTATGTAGCTATACTTAGGTAAATCTGCATCAACCAACTATCATTCCGCCGAGGATAGTTATAATTCTTTGTGATTTAATCAATAAAGAATAAACTGGTGGAAAATTATCTTTGACTCTATTTAATTTACTTGCTTGAATACTAAACTATGTCTTAACTGTTAAGTTAATTAAAATAATTGTATTCACCCCCCCTCTACAATACTCCTATTGTTTATCAAGGGACCAACAACTGGTATCAGAGCTTCAGTCTTGATAATTTAATATCTTGGATCTGAATTCTCTCATGGCTGCATACTCAAATACAGCTTACCTTGAAAATGGCTCATCCAATAGACCATCCAAATTTGATGAAGATGAGTATGAAACTTAGAAGGCAAGGTTCATGCTTCACCTGGAGTGTATTGACCCACTCATACCTGGTATTACCACAGATTGTCCATTTATCTCAACCGATACTATTGATAGTATTCCAGCTACTGCTGACACTCCTGCCATTCCTGGCAGAGAGGTTGTTCTCACTCCAGCTAAATGGGATGCTGAGGACAAACGTCGTGTTGGACTTAACCCTAAGATCAGAACTCTGTTAGCTATAACATTACCTAACCACCTGTTCAAACTGATTAAGGGAAAACTGAATGCTAAGCTTAGGTTAGACTATCTAGATGTTACTTATGAAGGCATGGATGAGGTTAGGCAGAACAAGATTATTGCTTTGAAAAGAGAGTATGAAATGTTCTTTGCCTAGAAGAATGAGACCCTTAGCAAATCTTCATTAGGTTTAACTCCTTAGTTACTGACCTGCTTACTTTGAAAATCACATATACTGATTTTGAACAAGTAAACAAATTCATTGACTCACTGTCTGCTAAATGAAAACCTGTGACTGACCCTCTAAGAACCACCCAGACTTTAAAGAACTTTAACATGTCTTCTCTCTATAGTACACTTTGGAACCATGAGAAGGCAGAAGCTAAACTTGAACTAAACTTGAATGAAAACTTTAAGTCTGCCCCCACCAGTTCAAAATCTTCTAAAACAGATGATACTGCTCTTATTTTTGCTGCTAAAAAGAAAGCTCAAAAGGCTTTACTGGTTCAAAAGTTGAGAGCAGAAGAAGAGTCAGCTGAAGATGTTGTGGAGAGTGGTACTGGGTCTGAAGAGATCAGTGATGATGAAAATGATATGGAAGGGTTTGCTGAAGGTATGGCTTTGCTGGCTAGGCAGTTTAAAAGGTTCAATCGTAATAGAACCAGTAAGTCATACAAAGGGAGTAAGAAGCCAAGTGCTAGGTATAATAGCAAATCAGTCAAAGGTCCTAAATCTGAGTGTTACAATTGTGGGAAGGTTGGACATTTTGCTGCTGAATGCATATCTAGGAAACCTTCAATCTTACATGCTAACTCTTTCTCAAAAGATGATAAGTACAAGAACAAGTACAAAGCTATGAAAGCTCGGATGAAGGAGAGTGCAAAGAATGATAAGAAGGGAAAGAAGCCAGAAAAGGTTCTAGTTGTTGAGCATCATAACTGGGATGAAACCAGCTCTTCTTCATCTTCTGATAGTGATACTGATGATGATGATGCTGGTTATGCTTCTGGTAAAAATTGTGTTTAATAGCCAAGGAGGTCGAGGAGTCTGATGAGGATGATAATGGTAGTACATTTGTGTCTGATATGAGGGAAGCTGACCTGAAAAAGGATTCACCTTAATGGAAAACTGAAATGCTGTATAAGGTTGATAATTTTCGAACTTATACTGATGATGAAAAAGCTGAAATTTTTGACTACCTAAGAGTTGATCTATGTAGAGGCAGTAAACATGAAGAAGTTTTGAAAAATGATAACAAATCTTTAAATGATAAACTTAAAAGAAAAACTGATGAAATTAAAATCTTAAAGGATGAAATTTTAAAACTTGAAAAACAAAATTTTGCTCTAAAGTCCCTTCACGTTGAGGCAGCAGATGTTAAGAACCAGCTAAATAACCTCAAAAAGGTTGTTGCTTCATGGTGTACATCCGCTCAATGCACAGATAAATGTGTAAATAAGCGGTTGCCTGCCCAAGTTGAAGCCTTCTTTGCTGGTGACTATGCTGCTGCTGCTCTTGCAAAAGTTACTTTTGTGGACCCCATTCTTGAAACTGATCCTGAAGCTGTCTTGCCAAATACTTTTGCTAAGATAGTTAATGGTAAAAAGGTCTTAACAAATAAGTTTGTCAGACCTACAGAGACCCCACCACCGTCCATGAAAGAAATTTTGGAGAATGAAGTAAAAGCCAAGGAAACCAGTACTTCAATTGATGAAACTACTGATCCCTCAAGTATTTACTATATGACTCCAAAAGAAAGACGCATTAAAAGGGAAATCAATGAAAACAATCAAAGAAATTCAAAATCAATTGATTCCCCTTCGTTTCAAATTCCACCAATGCTGAGCCAGCTGATGAAAATTGTACTGGTTAACCAGTAGCTGCTAACAAACCAGCAAAATGCAATAATGGCAAGTCAAAGGCAGCAATCAAGATTCATACTAGTCGACCGATATCAGCTGACGGGTCAGTAACTTCCCACACTGGCTCGTCGAATAACAAAGGCAAAGCAGTATATCATGATTATGGTACTGGTTCTAAGAAGAAAACTGCCCTTAAGGGAAAAGCTAAAGTGAACCAAATTGTGGAATCATGTGTTGGGTCATCCATCACTGAGATAATGACTGTCAAGATTGACCAGCTCATAGCTACCATATCTGAAAGCAGACCTGATCTTACTGCCCTCATTTACTCAGTATATGACCAGTCACCGATACCAAATGTGAGAAAATGCTACCAGTGTGGCAGCAAGTTTCACTTAGCTAACAGGTGTACTCTAACCCTAACCTCATCTGCTGCTCCCTCTTCAAGCAAACCAGCAGACAGGAAGAGATCATCAAAGATGACCCTTCCAGAACCCATCCTTGGATGGGTTCCTAAAAAGAACTAATCTCTTAGCAACTGTGAAGGGCATTCAAAACAAGCAAATCTGGTATCTCGATAGTGGACGTTCGAGACATATGACCGGAAGTAAGTCCCTGCTAATGGACTATCAAGAAAAGGATGGTCCATTTATTTCATATGGAGATAATTCGTTGGGTTACACAAAGGGTTTTGGTACTTTAACAAATGGGAATGTTACATTTTCAAATGTAGCATATGTCGTTGGGCTTAAACACAACTTACTTAGCATAAGCCAAATTACAAGCAAAAGTAAGATAGTTCAATTTAGAAGGAAAATTGACACTAATTTTGATAAGACAGGGAAGCCACTGCTGACAGCTAAAATACATGAGAACATGTATCAAATTGATATGAACACAATAGTCACAACAACTGATACTTGTTTTTATTCAAAGGCAGCAGACAACCTTAAATGGTTATGGCACAAGAGACTCTCACATCTCAACTATAAAGATATTCACAAATTATCTAGTAAAAGATTGGTGTATGGGCTACCCACAATGTCTTATGTGTAGGACAGCCTACAATGTCTTATGTGAAGGACAGATTGTGTCCTGGATGTGAAAAGGGGAAGCATCACCATGCCTCATTCAAGTCTAAGCAGATTTCATCTGTTGAGAAACCATTTCACCTACTTCATATGGATCTTTTTGGTCCTGTTAATATAGCCAGCTGTAGTGGGAAGAAGTATACACTGGTGATTGTTGATGAATACTCCAGATACACTTGGGTATTCTTTTTGAAGCAAAAGAGTGAAGCTGCTGATGAAATTATCAATTTTATCAAAAGAATGGAACTACTGAATGGGCAACTGGTGAAGCAACTTAGAAGTGATCATGGTACAGAATTCTGAAATGCTACATTGGAAGAATTTTGTGCTGAAAAAGGTATTTCATAGAACTTTTCTGCTGTGAGAACACCTCAACAGAATGGTGTTGCAGAAAGAAGAAACAAAACTCTCATTGAAGCAGCAAGATCTATGTTGGCTGAGTCTGAGCTAAAAAATTCATACTGGGCAGAAGCTGTGAACACTGCTTGTTTTAACCAGAATAGATCTTTAATAGTGAAAAGACATCAGAAAATTGCTTATGAAGTTCTCAAAGGCAGAAGACCCTCAATTTTATTTCTTCATGTATTTGGCACTCCCTGTTTCATTCTAAACAATAGGGATCAGCAAGGCAATTTGATGCTAAGGCTGATGAAGGTATATTTCTTAGATATTCCAACATGTCAAAGGCATATATGGTTTTCAATAAAAGAAGGGGTTGTTTTGAAGAATCTATTAATGTTACATTTGATGAAACTGCCCCTACTTCATCTTCTGGTCAAGAAGATGAGGAGTTACTGTTTGAAAAGCCAACTCAGCAAGCTCTAGATGATGAAGAAGAACCAGCAGCAAATCCCTCACCAATCCATGATGCTGGGTTCTCTGATGATGAGATGGAACACTCTGTTCCATCCGTGTCTAAACCAGGTGGACCTACTGGCTCTACTGAAGTTTTACAACTTGAGCATAGGTCTACTGGTTCTGAAGGATCTCAAGCTGGTACTGGTTACACTCATAATGAACAATTGTCTCCCACTGCTACTCATTCCTCTGAGCCAGCTGATGATCAAGATGCTGTGTGTTCCACAACAAGCTCACCTATTCATAACGCTAGATGGATAAAGGAGCATCCAATTGAACAAGTTATTGGTAATCTGGCCAGTGGTGTTAAAACAAGAAGACATGCAACCAGCAATTTTTGTATGCATGTAAACTTTGTATCTACCATTAAACCTACATGTCCTGAAGAAGCAATCAAAGATCCAAGCTGGGCAGGAGCTATGCAAGAAGAGATCTCCCAGTTTGATAGGAATAAGGTTTGAACATTGGTACCTAAACCTGATGATGAAACTAAGAAGATCATTGGTACCATGTGAGTTTTCAAAAATAAGATGGATGAAGATGGGATTGTGATCTGAAACAAAGCTAGATTGGTAGCTCAAGGTTTCAAACAGGAAGAAGGATTGGATTATGGAGAGACATATGCACCAGTGGCTAGGATGGAAGATATCAGATTGTTCTTGGCATATGCTGTCTAAGATGAACTTTAGGGTATTCCAGATGGATGTTAAGTCTGCATTTCTAAATGGGAAGCTACAAGAAGAAGTTTATGTCAAATAGCCTCCTGGTTTTGTAAGAAGTAGATATCCAGACGATGTCTACAAGTTAGACAAAGCTCTTTATGGCCTCAAATAGGCACCAAGAGCATGGTATGAGACACTTCATGTGTATCTCACTGGTATAGGTTTTAAAGTTGGAACAATTTATACCACTCTATTCTCAAAAGAGATAGATGGTGATCTCTTGCTGGTACATATATACGTGGATAATATTATTAATGGATCTAAAAATGAGAAACATTGTCAAGATTTTTCAAAACTTATGTCAAAGACATATGAAATGAGCTTACAAAGAGATTTGCAATACTTTTTAGGTTTGCAAATTAAACAACTTGATGATGGAATTTTTATAAGTCAAGATAAATAAATCAAAGATATGTTAAAGAAATTTGGTCTAACCTGTTTAAAAGATATAGGGACTCCAATGGCAGCATCTATCAAAACCGATGCTGATCCCAATGGTGAACCAGTCAATATCACTGAATATAGAGGTATGATTGGGTCCCTACTTTATCTCACAGCCAGCAGACCAGATATTATGTTTGCCACTTGTCTCTGTGCCAGATATCAAGCTGATCTTAAAGAGTCACATTTGCTAGCAGTAAAAAGGATATTTAGGTATCTGAAAGGTACTGCTAAACGTGGTCTTTGATATCCCAAAGACCTGGATTTTGAGTAAATAGGGTATTCAGATGCTGATTTTGCAGGGTGTAAAATAGACAGAAAAAGTACTACTGGTGGTTGCCAGTACTGGGTGGTAGGCAAGTTAGCTGGACGAGCAAAAAGCAAAATAGTATGTCCACATCTACTATTGAGGTACAATATGTTTTTGCTGGTAGTTGTGCTACTCAAGTACTATGGATGCAAAGCCAGCTGAAGGACTATGGTATTCATGTTACAAAAACTCCAATCTACTGTGACAACACCAGTGCAATTGCTATTATCAACAATCCTATGATGCATTCAAGGACAAAGCACATTGACGTTCGTTATCACTTCATAAGGGATCATGTTCAAAAAGGAGATGTGGAGCTACATTTTATTTCAACAGACCAACAGTTAGCAGATCTATTCACAAAGCCCTTTCTTCGTCTCTGAGCTGGGTATGCTTGAACTTAAAATAAAAGACAATTTTATTGGTGTGCTGGTTCTACAACATGTAGGGCAACCCAGTAAGTCAAAAATTCTTTACTTACTGCCTACATGTCAAATAGTCAGCACAACAAGGTCTTTTATATCATGGTTATTCAATGTCTAAAATGAAATAATAAATAGCTCACAACATTAAATGATACCTTAAAATAGAAACTTATTTACTCCCAATGATTTAAAATTAAATTTATAACATATTAAATGTAACAAAGAATTTTTAAAACTTTGTTTTGTGGTCTTTAACTTCATTTTGAATTAACACCTGCTGCATTTAATGCTTAATGGGAGATATGAGTGTTCTAGCCGATTATACATCATGTCAACAGTCTGTGTCCCCTCAAAAACGTGCTAGTCGGTCACATCTACCCACACGCCTGCAGATAACAGTTGCCATTTTTCTTTCCTGCACTTTTTCCACCAATCCGAAAGGTTAAATAAGGCGATCCATTTCTCATAATAACCTTCGGTTATTAACTCTTCAATTTACCTTTCAAAAACACACTCTTCTCTCTAATTCCCCAAATCTTCAAATCATTCATACATTCATCTTCCACAATCTTCTCAATGGCAGACCAACAATAATCACCACCCGTCGAGAACCAACCGGAGGAACAACAACAACAGCAACAGAACAACAACCTCCGCCAGCACCGGAGGAACTAATTGAGCAGGAACCATTATTTAACCTTCATCCAAGTCTTGTTAAGGCTACTAACCAACCTGCACATGATCTCATTCGCCTATCTAGAGGCAATGCAACACATGCTCTCTCCATACCCAAGTCTAAAGCCAACATAGGCTATGAGACTTTGATCGACTACATCAGGCATTGCCCTTTGGCGAGATCTATCACCGGAGTGCCTTCTCTACTTTATCCAGCCTGCTGAGCCTGATTCTCGTACACTGCCACCATGACCACCACTCAATAGAATGCTCCATGTATTCGTGGCATGGTTATTGAAACCCTAAATTGCTCAATCACTGTTGATGCCATTCGATGTGCCCTTCAACTGCCAGATGGACCATTTGTTAATTCACCAACGAGCAATGAATTCAGGAGGCAAGTGCTGGAAACGATTGAATATGCTGGTCCAATTGGTCACACTCCATTAAGGAAGCACATGCCACCGTTGTGGTACTATTTCTTCGGACTGCTGACCCAGTGCATCAGCTAGAAGTCTGGTAGCTTTGATTAATGCTCAGATTTTGAGCTTAAGACTGGTCATGGGTTGCTGTTCAATCGAAATATTGATTATGCTGCTGAAATCTTTTTGAGGTTAAGGGAGATGATGCTTGCACCCAAAAGAACACATTTAATCCCCTTTTCAAGGTTCTTGAGCCTTGTGTTTGAAAACGAGCTGGGTGATGCTTACCAGCAGATTGCTGATGAATCGTTTGACCTTCCTTTACAGTAAGGGGATGCCAAAAGATAAACTGACTGCTTCATATGCTGCCTTGAAGCCAGCAATGCTTGAGTATCTAGCTGCTCAAGGTGGAGTTACCCAATCGACTGCCTCTGGTGTTGCACCAGCTGAGGGGGAGGGAACTCAGCGAAAGCCAGCTACTCGTAGGAAGAAGCCAGCTACCTCAACTAGAACAGCCACCGTCTCACATACTGGTAAAGCAGTAGTTGTATTAGAATCTAGTGCTCTCTGATAATAAAGAACAGCCCTAGTCTTATATACTGACTACCCACTTCTAAGTATTGGAATCTGTTGCTTATCTATTTCTTGGTAACAGGCAAATCCAAATGAGCTAAAGCTGTCTCCAAGCACACCACAGGAGGGATTGCCCCAGTCTCAACTGTTACTTCTGAAAAGAAGCCTGCTATGGAACCTGGTGCGTCTCTAGACCAAAAAGCAGAAATCTCTAACTTAATTAAAAATATTTTAACTGCTGACTTGAAAAATGAAAGTAGAGTTAAAGGCACAACCTTAGCTCCCAAGTTGACTGGTTTTAAAACTAGTGTTAAGAAGAGTATCATCCCATACTTTTCTATCCAGGCACTTCCACATTTTTCAAAATTATCCTTCAAGAAATATCCTCTTCTTACAGTACAACCAGCAGAGGACATAACTGACCCCTAAAGCAGACTTGAGCTGGCTCCTCATCATTTTGAATCAGATCAGGCTACTGCACAGCCTAAATGTTACTTGGATCATGATAAGAGTCACACTCCTACATCATTACCAGCCAGATCTCTTACACAATCTGGGCCAACATGTGTTGCCAATGAGTCAGCAGAGTCACAGCTGCACTTACAGACACCTTACTCTATCTCAATCAAAAGGGCTGACTAAATCAACAGTTTATCCCCAGAGACCAACAACAGATGCAATTGTTAAGTCAAATTTATTTGGTTCTACAGTTGTTAACATAAAATGTTCTTTTGTTTCAGTTCTTAGCAGGGTAGATTAACAGGCAGAAGGGGAGTAAGAAAAGAATGTTATTGTTTCTACTGATGAGCTCTCTATTTCTGCTACTGGTGTTGGTGCTACTAATTTGCTTACTGGTGGTGCTGATACTAGTGATGTTGCTTCTACTGCTGCTGGTGACACTGGGGATCTAGTTGATGCTGGTTCAACTATTCCTACTTGTCATGAGGAGATGGTTTCTGATGTTACTGTTGCTGCTATTCCTCCTCCTATTCCCAGTATTGCTGTCTCAACTACTAATTCTGAAGTAGTTGATGAGATGATAATGGAACCTCCTCCTGCCATTGAAAAAGTTATTGATACAATTGTTAAGGAGGTTCTTGATTTCGATGTTACTGGCTCTACCACTATTATTCCTCCAGCTACTGCTACTGAGGAAATCACTACAAGTGGTGACCAGGATGACGTGGTGCTTACTGATGAGCTTATTGTAGCAAATGCTGCCTATTCTGCACATGTCACTGGTTCTGTTAGTATTCTGGATGTTGCTGATCTTCAATCGAGACAATTTATTATTGTGGATCCTGCTGGTAATCTACAGGTTTCTGATTCAACATCAGATACTTTCTTTAAAGGTGCCGCAGATACTGCTTCTTCACCTACTGCTGCTACTGGTTCTACGAAACCTACTATGGACGCTGGTACCTCTACTGCTGCTACTACTGACACTACTCCGGCTTATGTTTCTGGTGAAAAGCTCAAGTATGTGTGCCAGGTACCAGATCCAGATGAAGTTGTGCCCAACTTCATTTATAGAGGAGCCTCTATCACTCCCAAGATTGCCTTGCTGGTGGATCAGCTGACTATTGATCCTCAAAGTGCATTTGTTTTACCCAACAAGTTACCTATAGAGGAGCTGACTGAACTACTATCTCAGCTTGACCAACCAGCTCGTGAATAGGTATATGAGAGGCTGGCCACTCTACAGCAAATTAATGAGCAGCCATACTATCATTACTTTGGTATGGCTCTAGCTGCTTCTCCATGGCCTGGTATTTGGAGGCCTCTCAAGTTCATCATTGATCCTGCTACTAGTTAGTGTGTCATGCAAAATGTTCCTGATTCGCCAGTGCCTTCTGATTCATCAGCTTCTTCCTCATCATCTTCTTCATCTGATGATGATGCTGATAAAGGACGAACCAGTCATTCATGATAATGTGACTGGCTCCAAGGACAAACCAGTGGATCTCAGTGATGATGATAATGATAATGCTGCAAAGGATACCAGTGGTTCTAAACCTTCGGGTGAAGGTAAAAATGGTGGTGATCATGGTGATGAGTCAGATTCTGATCTTCCACCTCCACCACCCCATAGAGGTACTCCTGTTATAGCTGCTAGTGATCGCCCCTCAACCAGTAGTTTTGATCCTACTGAGGTGGCTGCCATTTCTACTCTGGCTGTTTATCGCACTGTAGCCAGAATCTTACCAGACATCCAGAGAACCATCCGCGACACTCTCACTGATCGAATGACTAAAGCCATTCGCCGAGCTGGGAATGTTACAACGTCTACTATTGAAGCCCAGCTCAAACAAGTATGTGCTTTTGCAGATCTAGCGGTGGATGCCATTGTCCAATACCATGAAGAAGAAGAGGATCTTAAAAAACGAATCATCTCCCATAATGAATATGCTGATCATATTCTCCGTCTTCAAGCTGAACTTGATGCTGCTAATCGCAGGATTCTTTTTCTTAATAAGGAGAATAGGGTATTAGAAGAGAGGTTGGATTCGCAGGAACAGGAAATGGCTACAATGATTCCTGCCTCTGCTTATGTTCAAATGGTGGAGGTAATGCAACGCATGGCTGCTCTTCAAGCTGATGTAAGGGTCAGCGTAAATCAAATGGCCATGGGTGTTGCAAGGAATGAAGTTCGTTCTTTAAACCTATGCCTCAGACAATATGGCGTGGATCCTGGTGCCCATCTATCTCCTGCTGATGCTGACTGGAACAACTTTGCCTTTTTTGTTCCAGATTCAGATAGGGACCTTGATGCATATGTTTTCCCAGACCATCCTTCTGCCTCTGCTGATGACAAAAAGGGGGAGAAGAAATCTAAGAAGCACAAAAAGAGAAAACAAACTGAGGGGGAGCATGAGCATGAAAAAGCTCCAAAGCAGCAAAGGAGAGATGATGATGGTGGTGGTGATGGTGCTGATCAAGGTACTGGCACTAAACCCAGCAATGCTCATACTGAAGCAGGTGTCAAGACTGCTGGTAAATCTCAACTCAGCGTGTCTGCCACATCTGTGGATGATATTGGTTCTGACAATAAGCCCAGTGATGTTTCTGAACTGGCTGTTGCTGAATCTTTTGTTGTCTCTCAAACGATCGAAAGAAAAATGAAAAGGAAATTGGAGAGGCATCAGAAGAGACAGCAGGAACTGAACGATGCCTTTAATGCAAAATGGGAGGCCTATGTTGCTCGTAAAAGACACAGAATAGAGCATAGAAGAAGCCTAGACCTTGAAAAGATGGATATTCATAATGAACTGCTCTGCATAAATAAATACAAGAGAGATGCTCAAAAACGAAATGCTAAGTTCATGGTGAAATATGATAAAAAGAAGGCAAAGCTGTATGCTGAGCGAGCAGACAGGATTAAAAGAATGACACCTGAAGAGATACATCTTCTTCTTAGCCAGCTGCACCATAACAAGATTATTTGCAATCTACTGAGTCAGAAGGAGTTAGAGCTAATGTATTCATGAAATGGCTGGACGCTATGTTAGAAACCAGCCAATCCTCTTGACCAGCATCTTCTGCTCAGCCAGCTGCACCATAACAGCCAACAGAAGTCATCAACCTTGATGATGATGTTATTGAGGAGGAGTATCTTGCTATTACTCCCTATCTGCCTCCACAAGAATCAGTATCAACACAAGAATCACCAGCTGAACCCAAGTTAAACGATAAATAAAGGGTAAAATATACCCCTAGGGATAATCAGCCCCTAAGGAAAGGGCCCTTATTTGAGCCAGCTGGTTAAGATACTGTGGCAGTTGTGCCAGCTGATACTAATCAGTCAGCTGGTACTGAAGACACATCAAGGAGTGCTGTAAATGAAGACCCAGCCAGAAGTGTGCTGCTGGGTGTAACAAGTGTTGAAGACCCAGCAAAGGTGGATGAGCTGGGTGCTAACCAGGATACTAATTCTGTTGATGCTGCTGATTTCACAGTCTGGGGCAGGGGGAGTTCAACCTTCATTCAATCACCAATTCCTACCTGGACCCTTGCTTATTTTGATAGGATACGGGAAGAACCTGATTTTGAACCCGTGGGTCCTTCTGGCACAGCAGAATAATTCTTCAAATATCCTCCATCTTCCCCAAAATGTAATGATAAACACACTACTTGAGAAGATGATTCAGCTGCACAAGGAGAGCCAGACTTAAGAAAGATGAATCCAGATGAAAGAGAGGCTTACAGGCTGGAGATCACTGTTCCTGAACTGCTTGAACAAAGAGCAGCAGCTATACCTGAGAGGATATGCCAAATCAGATTGCTGTACTATACACTTGATCAGCAATTCTACATCAATGCCTTGGAATTCAGCATTGAAGTTGGTGTGTATCTATATAACAGTGGTCAAAGGCTACATAATGATGAAGAGAAAGCTCTCTTTTATGAGGCTCTGCAGCTGAATATGGACTTAAAGCAATACTGTGATGCCATGACTACTGATTAAGGTAGAGAGTTGATTGCTACAGCAAAATCAATGAACATGACGATTAATGAGTATATTACAAGGGTTCAGCTTGAACAGCAAATAAGGGATGATGCTGAATATGCTGAGAGGCTGAGGCTTAAGGAAGAAGACAAATTGGCTGCTGACAGACAACAAGAAGCTGAATCTTTAAAGTTAGCAAAAGCCATTATCAAAGCTCAGGATAAGGCACTTGATGAATAGGAATCAGCTGAGAAAGCATGTACTGTAGCTCCTATAGAAACTGAACGAACAATAGAGCTATCTGATCATTAATATAGGAGCAAGTATGGTGATGTGATGACCAGAAGATCCAATCCTAGCAAGATCATCAAGGTGCACAAAGGCACGAAAAGGGCCTTCCATGTCAGCAGGGAAAATAATGTTCAGGAGAGGGTAGATTACACTGATCTAAGATCATTAGGATTCAGTGAATGGATGGAGATACTGCAATACTTTATTGGTAAAGGTAAAAGTAGTATTAAAGATACACTGAAACCAGAACTTCAAGAGCTCTTCAACAAAGCAGTAAAGTATGAGAATACACCAGTAGTGAATGTAGAAGAAGTTCTCTCTCAAAAGTCTAAAAGGAAGAAGTCTATTGGTGCAGGTCCACAAAGGAGAGATCTCGTCATTCTACCCCCTCAAATTCCAGTGTATGACCCTGCTGAGCTATCTTACCTTTTTCCTGAGGCCTGGGCAGCCCTCAAAGTAAAGGAAGAAGAGCTATCTGGTGATGAACAAGAAAAAGATAAAGATAAAGATAAAGATAGATAGCTTTCTGGTAATTAATTGTATCTTTTGTTATTTCATCTTTCATTATACTGTTTTGTAAATGTTTGTATATACTCTGCTGTAATGAAAATGAAATGAGTCTATCTTCAAAATCATATCAATTTATAAGATATTGATAACTCAGCAAAAGATCCCAAAACAAATCAAAAAGGGACAAATTTACTGCCTATTTTTCATTAGGTCCTTTAGTGCTAGCTTTAGTGTTTTCTCTTTATGTCATAGGTTTTGTCATCATCAAATAAAGGGAGATTGTTGAGTCTCTAAAATAATTAAGGATATAATTATGACAAAACAAAATTTATTTGCACTAAAATGTTATGTGCAACCAGCACAAGTTTGTTTATGTATAGACATCAGATTTCGTTGTGTCAAATGTTTAGTATGCTACCTAGTCTACCAGCACAAGATAGACAGTATTCTTCAATTAGCACAGGATGTGTACCCAGCAATTCAAGAATATCAAGTGTCTCAGTAATGAAGAACCAGCATAGCTGGAATGCAGCTTACTACACAAGACAACTATGCTCCATTATAAGCATAGTGGTTTCCTGAGTGGTCTACATCAATTGCACTATTCAATAGAAGTCAAAGACAAAGTTGAACAGAAAAGGACACGTGTCGGCGATTGACAAGTGACCTTACAAGATCGTTTGGGAATGCAGAAGTTTAACGTATGTGCAGACATGTGTTATCCTTTGTCAATGCCTAGGGAACACAACATTCTATTTGTTTAATCATATAGTGGTGCCAAACCAAATTGTGGTGTTCCTGCAAATAGCTACTAAAGAGGAAAGAGGAGAGCACACTCTCTGATGCAGTTGTCTTCACAAGTACAACATCCTATGTACCAGTGGATAATAGAACAATTACACGGTCAACATGACTACTATAAATTGATGTATCCACTATGGTAACAACTAGTGGTGTGGGTTTGTTTATTTAGAGTGCAAAATGTGTAATAGCTTAGAACACTCTATGTAGCTATACTTAGGTAAATCTGTATCAACCAACTATCATTCCGCTGAGGATAGTTATAATTCTTTGTGATTTAATCAATAAAGAATAAACCGGTGAAAAATTATCTTTGACTCAATTTAATTTACTTGCTTGAATACTAAACTGTGTCTTAACTGTTAAGTTAATTAAAAGAATTGTATTCACCCCCCCCCCCCCCCTCTACAATACTCCTGTTGTTTATCAAGGGACCAACAAAAACAACATCAGAACCCGAGCAAGCCAAATGGTACGGAGCACCTAGGGAAATTGTGGCGCACCTATTGTGGCGTTCCTGCCCCTATTGCGGCGCTCTGGCATTGTTTTCAGCCCAAAATTCAGCAACTATAAAGACGAAACTTAAGGGTTTTTGTTGGGGGAGAGCTACAACTTAGGGCCATTTTGGAACCCTAAATGGGTTCCAATCATGATTCCATCAAGATCAAAGCCTAATTTCATGTCCCAAGTCAAAGATTAGTGAAGTTAGAAGCTAGATCTCCATCATCCATCTCCATTTTTTAATCTCTTTCCTTTTTAACACTAGTTCTTCTCCATTTTAGTTGTAATGATGAATGCTTTAGTTTTAATTGATTTTTTTCTTGTTTATCTCATGGTGTTAGCTTAAATTTGTTTGTATTCACTTGATTTGTAAACTTGATGCTTGGATTTGCCCTAATCTATGAATTGGGTGTTTAAATGAGTTGATGATTTTTGTGCTTGATTGATGATCCATTGCTATGTATTTGTTTTAGACTTTACTTTGATTACATAGATTGTGTAACTTTTCTAAGTGATTTGATTAGTGAAACAATTTGTGCTTCAACACCTTATGTAATCTAGACAATCAAATTGGGGATTTCAAGTGATTGTGTTCTTGGTTTGGGTTGGTTTTCAATTGGTCTTTCGTCAACATAGTGGTGTTTGATTATCTTAAGCGATTTTGATAATTAAAGGATTTTAAGTGATTTTAATCCAAAATCAAGTCTCAATGATTTCACTCAAATGCACTAACATTCCCATTCCCATACGCGCGGTGGACAAGCTGTGCGTTCGAGCATTCTGCAAGCAACTTGGTTCCCTCATCGTCAAGTGTCGGGGTTTTGTTTATACATATACATATATATATACATATATATATATATATATATATATATATATATATATATATATATATATATATATATATATATATATATATATATATATATATATATACATATATATATGTATGTATGTATGTATGTATGTATGTATGTATAGTTTATTCAAATTACAAATAAACTAACTTACATGTTCTAATCAATTTCAAGCGAACCACTTCCTGCCTTGGTGACTCATGACCATTTGCATCGAACGACTTCTTTTTTTTTCTGACCTCTATTATGATGTTCATTACTCTCAACCATTTCCTTGTAAAGATTCCAATCGGCTTGACTCATCTTGCTACCGGGTGGTGGCCTTTCGTTGTTTCCTTTTTTGCTCCAAAAAGTCTTCTTAAATTTTTACTTTTTGTCACGATACAACTTAGTGCATGCTTGCTTGATTCCATTACGAACTATTGTACCCATATTACTCTCAAGACGAGGCCCCAAGTTGAAGAACCACTACATAATGTTGATCAATAGTTAAACTGCATATATATACATGTATATAATTATATGTATATATATGTATATATAATTGTATGTATATATATACATGTATACATATAACTGTATGTATATATCTGTATCTATATATACATAGATATGTGTAGTTCTATACATGTACATTTATACATATCTATATATATACAGTTTACAATATTGTAAGTTTCAACTTATTTGGCTTCTGTCTAGGGGATTATAGTCAGCTTAAATTATGGTGGTACAACGCTCCACTGCAGATAAAACAATGATATCTAGTTTAAGGTATCTACGTCATCTTCTTCGAAATCAATCTCTAGTGGACCGAACTTCTTTACGATCCGCTTCAACTTAAGGTTGCGGGTTTTTCGCGACCTATAGACCCTAAAAATTTAGATAAACGCATTAAATTTGCAATCAATTAAAGTAAAAAATTAGATAAACCTTAGCCAAATAATGGCTCCGAGATGGCTCACATGGATCATCACGTTCCGGACGACCGTTCTCACCACCATGAGCGGAAGCTACATTAGCCATCTGTAAAAAAAATATAAAAGTATACGAGCATCATACAAAGGAATCAAGTAAAATAAATGAACATATTTTTACATACAAAATTAACTTGCAAATATATATATATATATATATATATATATATATATATATATATATATATATATATATATATATATATATATATATATATATATATAACGTAATATGCTTTTATAAATTACAATCTCAGGTCAATCACTAATATAATCCATAGGTTCACATTCATTATCTTCATTGTCACATGTGTCAGTGTCTACATCACCATCTATATCATAGAAAACATCATTGTCCACATCGTCGTCTACATTGTTGACTACTTGGTTAAATACATCGTCGTCTACAATATTGACCGCGTTATCGTCAGAATCGTCATTTGAATCGTCATCAAAATCGTCGTCTTCATAGGCGTTCACATCGACATCAACATCTACGGTGACATGGATTTCTGCTTCAACAACCGTTGATTCGTTCCTACCTAAATCTGTTTGAACGAGTTCTTCTGAGTTAGAAGACAAATGAATATCTGACGAAGTGGTGCCATGTATAAGATCCAACACGTTATCTCCAACTAAGATATTTCGGTCGCATATGTTCGGCTCATGTACTTGTTGAATGACCTTCCAATACTTGCTTAATTGACCTTTTCTTTTAGTCGGGTCATCAAGGTAAAAGACTAGATATGCATCGTTGCAAGGATGTATTGATAGTCTTTATACCACTTGCATCGAAATAAATAAAAAACATTATTGGATCCAAATAAATAATTAAGCTCCAGAATTTCTTCCAACACACCATAATAAAGTGTTCCATCAGTACCAAGAGTTGGAATTCCATTGTTCTGATTTATTCGGTGTAAATCTTGACTATGAACCACAAACCTCACACTGCTACATACGCAAGTGGTGTAAGAGGTTATATGGATTGGTCCATGTGCCAAAACAAGTAACTCATCACTAACTTAAGATTTGTCATGTATTCGCAAGGACTTGATCTATGAAAAAGGCGAGGTTAGACAAGATAAGACAATCATTACTTATAAAGGGTGATGCAAAGCAAAGAGTTTACCTTGTGTTTAAACCAACCCGGAAACTCTTTTTCTATATTAGCACTTGGCCCCATTTCATTTGTAAAGTCACTGCAAATATTTGATATAGTAGTATAATCTTCAAATATATAACTTACAAAAAATATGAGGGAAAATAAACACTTACTCCTTATATTTGTCAATCTCGAAGCGGTTGTTAAGTACGAACCAATTAATTTTGGCCTTAGTTGTGGGATCTAATACTAAATTTTCACATTTACTAATAGGTCAACAAAATGACTGAAAGACATAATGCTTACTTGGGTGAACTGAAGCATCCACATTTCTATTTTGTCTATTAAATCTTGTTTGTACAATGTCAAGTTACCTTGAAGCATAAGTTAAGGCTTCATCTAGAACATACCCTTGGTAATAGAACCTTCCGGCCTAGCTTTATTCCTGACATAATTCTTCAAAAAAAATTATGTATCTTTCAAATGGATACATCCAACTCATGTAAATAGGACCGCCTTGAATAGCCTTTTCAGGACACCAAAGAAGCATTATGTCAAAAAATGATGGAGGAAATATTTGCTCGAGTGAATGCAAAGAGTTTATCAACTGGGCGTTGGCGCCTTCCATGTCAGAAATCGTCAAGGTTTGAGCACAAAGTTGCTTAAAGAATAAAATAAGCTCAATTATTGGGGTTGAAATAAATGAGTCTAATTAAGCTCCGACACCAACATAAAGCAACTGTTGCATCATTATATGATGGTCATGAGACTAAAGCCTGATATTTTGGTATCATCATCGGCTACTTTAGTCTTGAAATTTGAGCCAAAGTCATCAGGTAATTTAACTCCCCTAAAGAATATACCATTTAGATTTCAGTTGGGAAGTGAAAAGGAGTACTTAGGATGAGGTTTTTATATCTTACCATTACTTGTTGGTTTCATCCACAACTCTAGATGAATGCCCCCCACTGTTCTAACAACCTCCTTGCCTTGAACGTGTCTTTGGATTTTTCTTTGTGCATTAGCAAATTATTCAACAAAGTTTCGAAAACATTTTTCTCAATATGCATGACATCCATATTATGTTTTAGTTCCATAGTATACCAATAACTAAGCTCATAGAAGATAGATATCTTACTCCAATTACCCCAAACCCTATCATCGTGTTTCCTTTTCTTCCCCCCATGATCCAGATGTTTCTCCGGTTCACGCTGCGATGCTTTTTCGGAAAATGGTCTAAGTTGTTCTAAGATCTCATCATTGGTTCTTCTATGAGGAGGAGGCCTAGTCTGTATGTTGCCATTGAATAACAAGATTTGACTCAATGGATGATCCTCTTCTAGGTATATTGTATGGCAAAAAACCCATTTTGGACAAAACGTGTACACAAGGAGTATCGACATTATATGTAGAGCATACAAAATAGCCTTGACCACTCTAACCGGACAAACTACTAAGAGCACAAGAATGATTAATGGTCATTAAAACCGTGTAATGCATTGTGAAGACACTGTTTGTGAGGGAGTCTTTTGTTTTGACTCCAATAGACCATAGATCTTTTAATTCATCGGCCAATGGATGCAAAAAAAACATCCATGTCCTTAACCGGCGATTTAGTACTAGGAACTGACAAAGTCAAAATTAATGAAGAATCTTTCATACAAATCCAGGGGGCAAATTTTATAAATTTTATGTTGTCAATACGACCGGCCACATACTGAAAGCATTGTTCATGTTGCCAAATGGATTGAAGCCGTCAGAAGACAATCCTAATCTAACATTTCTAGGTTCACTTGAAACATCTGGATACCTTGTATTAGGACCCCAAAGTTAGGATAGTGTTAATGTGAAATGAGCTAATTAAAAGGTTCTTTAGAAGAGGGTTATGTAAAGAACCTAAATGATCCTAAAACATAGCCATTGCATTGTAACTGAGTTTAAGAAGCTGTGGAATTACTTGTAACCAAATTCTCTAATACCGAATCTGTTTACTGTTCATCTAAATCTCATTCTAACACTTGTATCTTCGATATTCATCATGATCTGACCTATCATTTGGTATCAAAGCTTTCAGGAAGTGATTCTAAATCACTATATCAATCCAGAGTTCAAAGATTTCAAATTTTGATCACATTCCATAAGATTGAATCAGATTTGGCTATGTTGAATTTGATAATCTGGCGTTCAGATTTGTGTGAAAAGCTCAGTGAACGTTCATTATAATTGATAAAAAGGAATTCGATCAACAAAATAGCTTTACAACAGCAATTATGAAGAATCAAGCAATTTTGTAGAGTTCGTGGCTAAAACTATCACATTCGGTTAATTCATGCTTGTTTCTGTATTCTATTGAAGATCATTGGATTCAGTGTTGCTTGTGAGGTGATTAGGCATCAATTTGACGGTTTGATTTCATCAGTTGATCATAACTTGGTGATTTGATTCACATTCAGCAAAGTAACTGCTCAACTAAATCTGCTTCAACTTGCAAATTCAGTTAAGATGTTGCTAATTGAGGTGTGTTTGTGATTCAGTCACATTCGGTTAGGTGATACGAAGCTTTTTCAAGTGATTTCAGCAGAGTTTCGATCAATTCTATCAATTCCAGACTTAGATTCGCAGGATTTCAACTGATATAGTCGACATTCGGATACAAATTCAGATTCACATACTTTGTTTTTCACTTATTACTAACTTGTTTCCTTTTGCAGAAAGGTTACCGAATCCAAATCAGGTGTTAAGCATACGAATGTTGTTGTTTGTGATTGTTATCAGAATCTAAAGTATCAGAATCTGATACAATCGAATGTGAATTCGAATCAGAATCTCTGTATACTTGGTGTATTCTGTGGTTTAAATGGTTTAAGTGTTTTAAGTCTGGGAATCTTACACTATCCGAATTGGTGTGAAAATCTGGTTATTTTAACCAGAATCTATATCAGAATCTGATATATCTGAATATGCTACATTAACCGAATCCGAATTCGAATTTGATAATAAACTTGTTTATTGTTAGATCTTGTATCAGAATCTTGGATTTTTGTGACTATCTGAATCTATATCCGAATCTACCTCAGAATCTGTCAAAATGTCTACTCAAGATACTTTGATTATTGGATCCGATTCTAAACCTACTGTACTGTTTGATGGCAAGTATTACCAGTGGCTGCAACGCATCACTCAATTTATATACTACAAGGATCAGAAGGAAAAGTACATTTGGGCTTCTTTGAAAGATGGACCAGTTGTTGAATTTCATCCAGAAACTGGTCTACCATTACCAGTTTATGAACTCTCTGGATAGAAACGTGAGCGTGCTCAGGTTGATATTGAGGCCAAAAACATCATCATGCAAGGTATCCCGTATGATTTGTATGAATATGTTGATAGCAAGACATCTGCTAAGGACATATGGGATGAGATCAAAAGGAAACAAGAAGGATATGACATGACTGAGGTTACTAAGCTAAATAAGACACTGGGCTTTATAAAGATTTCAAACAGGAACTTGAAGAACTTCTCAGAGATGCCTACAGACGTTTCAATGGTGTTCTGAATGAGTTGAAAAAGTGTAAGATCACTAAGGTGCATGCTGAGGTCAACATGAAGTTTCTCAAAAAGCCCAATTCTAATTGGCTTTCATATGGAACCATTATTCAATCTACAAAGGAGATTGACAAACTGAATATTCATGAGCTTGTGGGTGTTCTTATGCATTATCAGCCAGCCTTGTCTAAACTTTAAGATGAAAGGAAAGCGTTTTTTCCAGGTAATCCACTTGCCCTCATTGCTAAGAAGAAGAGAAAATCTTATAATACTTCCAAAAGTTTATCAGAGAAAGTGCTTGTTGAAGAGTCAACTGATTTTGAAGGACTTAATCTTTCGGATGTTGATGATTCTCACTTTGAACTAGTCAAGATGGCTGCCATGTTCACCAAAGCTTTGAACAAGTACAAGTTTAAAGGCAAATCAAGCAATCAACACAAGAATTCATCTTCTTCCTCCTACTACAAGAAACATGAATTCTCACTACCTCAACATTCTGAAGATTCCAAGAAGAAAGATTCACTCTGTTATAATTGTGACAAATCTGGCCATTTATCCCGTGAATGTAAAATGTCAAAGAAAAAGGATGCGGCTTACTATAAGAAGAAAATGTTGATGGCAAAGGTTATGGAGACTAGGGGAGAACTGAAACCGGTTGCTGATACTTGGTTTAATTGGATGGATGATTCAGAATCGGAGGCAGAACATGCTAATGTTTGTAAGGTGACCAAGCTTATCAAAGCTAAGGAAGCAATGGAGAACTCTGACTCAACATCTGATGATGATGCGGTATAATTAAGTGAAATCCCAACTGAATTTGTGAACATGCAAAATTTTTTTGATGAAGAATTTAGTCTCAATCACAAAAGAAGTAAAAGGTTTGAAAACTGAAAATAAAGCTTTAAAAGATAAAATCAAATAAAAAGAGACTAAATCTTCTTCATCATCAAATTCACAATCGAAAGTGAATCGTTTGAGAACACAACTCAGTACATTGGATAATGAGTTGGAAGAACTTAAGAAATCAATTCTTTTAATCAAACTTGAAAGCACGGATTATCGATTAAAATACGAACGTCTTGCGGAAAAAGTTCAATTCGTAGAAAAAGGTCTTTCCAACCTAAAGGAACAACATGAACCAACAATTTCCAAGTTGAATAAGAAAATTGTTCAATTGGAAGAACTTTTAATCAAAAAGAAATCTGAAATTTCACTATTCAATAATGATGTTCTTCAAATGAAAGCTCAACTTGTAAAATATGAAGATAAAGTTTATCGAACTGAGCAATCAAAAGCTATAATTGACATGGAACTTTCAAAGCAAAAAATCTTTATGAATAGACTGAAAACTATTCATGGTGATAAGTGGGGGGTTGGTAATGAAGATCCCAAGACGTTGGATGGTATTTCAAAAAAGGTTCCCTGTTTATATCATTCTGATTAAATTCAAGTTGGTTTACCGAATCATTTTGTTCATGCTTCTGATGATAAAATTGATGATATCATTGCTAATCGTTCATCCATGAAATATGCTCAAATTAGCTTGATGTATGAAAAGATAAATGCTAAAATGGGAAAACCTAACCCTAGTTTCTTACAAGACCTAGTTGAACATGCAAAGAATATGCAAAATGCTGATATGTGCCTACACGTAGATTGGTTTACATTCCTACACTCATGCTAGAGAAATACATTTTAATGCTTGAAAATAACCTTTGTGGAAAACCTAGTTCTTATCATAGATGAGGTGTTTAACCAACCTGCTATTGACACAAAACCAATTCTACCAATCTTAACTTCATGTCCTATCTCAAAAGTTCAAATCGGTGAAGACCTAGCACATGAACTAAATGAATTAACCAATAAGTTGGCAACTAAATTAGACAACATGGAAAATAAGTTGAAACTTGCTAAGTCAAAATCACTAGGTCACTAGGCTTTAGATGTAAAGGTAGAACCTCTGGTAGAACCAAAAGTTGAACCTAAGGTAGAACCTAATGAAGAAAGGCCTATCAAGATATATTTGAATCATCTAGTTGATAAGCTTAAAAGAGAAAATGTCGAATTACAACTTAGATGTAAATCTTTGAAAATATGCTTAAAATGTGTAATAAATTGCCTCCACTTCATAAGAAAGAATGTACATATGCTTTTAGGGAAGGTGAAATTTTAGTTTCTGTTAAAGACTTATGTCTTGAGATTAAGAGCTTAAATCGTAAGATAGTTGTACTAAAACAGGCTAACACACATAAGCAAGATTTTCCAAATGCACACACAACACACATGGATTCTAAACAATTTCTGAATGTGCTGGTGGGATTGATAAGAAGGTTAAGGGGACGAGAAAATCTAATGATTCTAAACCAATTACTATTCTTTGAAGCAATTTATTGTTAAGAAGGTTCATCAACAAGATGGTTCTTATTCTACTCAAAAGATTCCTACGATGTTAATGTCCAATCATACAAAGGAAACTCTTTTAAAGAAACCAGTGAAGTCTTAACAACACACGAGTTCAAAACCTAAATTGAGTGAGTATAATAGCAAAGAATGTCAAATCAAAATGGAAATTTTGAAAAATCAATCATCTCACATGTCAAACGAAAAGTTTGGACATCTAACTAACAAAGGTGTTTTTCGTGTCACAGGTTATAATCCATACTTGAATTACAATTCAAATGGGTACCTAAGTCATGCCTAAAAGAAAGTAGCAAACAAAATCAAGAAATCTGCTAGTCGACCTAGGAAATCAGCTCATGTGTTTCATTTTACATCCGTGAACAAAACATCTTCTTAGAATAATCTGTGTGTTAAGACTTCTGAGATTGCTTATGCTAATGATACATGTAATTGAAGCGACCCGTTCATATACATTATAAATGATTCATGATAGTTGATTCCATTGCGAGGTATTTGACCTCTATATGATACATTTTACAAATATTGCATTCGTTTTTAAAAGACAAACTTTCTTTACATCGAAAGTTGACGGCATGCATACCATTTCATAACACATCCAACTATAATTGACTTAATAATAATCTTGATGAATTCAACGACTCGAATGCAATGTCTTTTGAAATAAGTCATGAATGACTCCAAGTAATATCTCTAAAATGAGCAAATGCACAGCGGAAGATTTCTTTCATACCTGAGAATAAACATGCTTAAAAGTGTCAACCAAAAGGTTGGTGAGTTCATAGGTTTATCATAAGCAACAAAATTCATCATTTTGATAGACCACAAAATTTAAATGCAGTACACCTATCTTGTGTACGAAACCATTTTTCATAATGCCTGGCAGAGTAGGTTCGTATCCTTTTCTCCCCCTAGGTTGCCTCGCGATTTTTAAATAACCGTACACATATCTCGTGTACAAAATAACATACACATAACCTGTGTATAAAATCATTCTCTCGATATATAACATTCACTTTACTTTCATTTCTTGGCTTGGTAACCGACCTTAACATATAATGCGCATCAATAATATCCCCAAAATAGAACATCTCGTCTGTATAATATATAAACCTCGAAGTACTAAACACTACGCCCACTAACTATTCCGTCTAGTGAACATTTTGGATGGGGATGTTAAACCCGGTAGCTACCTTTAGGATTCGCGTGAATTAGGCCCATACCCGTTTTCTAATTCTTAGGTTACCAAGCAATAATAATCAAGGGGAAATATTCACAACAATTAGTGGCAATTATAACGTCCAACTAATTCAATAATAATCCACAAAACTTCTATCTGCATAATAATTCATTCGAGGAATGTTTTGCTTGTGTCTATCTCGTCAAACATTTATAAAAGCATCTCAAGTATTCTCAGTCCAAAAATATAGATTTCAAAAGCATTTAATAAAGCAGTTGTAAAACAGTTATAAAAACAGCGCATGTATTCTCAGTCCCAAAAATGTAAAGAGTAAAAGGGAATCAAATGAACTCACTATACAATATTTTGTAGTAAAAATATTCATACGACGATACTGAACAATGCAGAGTTAGCCTCGGATTCACGAACCTATATCATTTGTATATTTATTAATATACATAGTTGTAATCGAAAAAATATATATATATATAAATTTATTAGTTATATCCTTTTTATATTAATAATATATATATATATATATATATATATATATATATATATATATATATATATATATATATATATATATATATATATATATATATATATGTTTCTTATATTCATTTTGTTATATAAAAATATTAATTTTTGTTATGTTATATGTACTTAATATATTTTTAATATATATATATATATATATATATATATATATATATATATATATATAACAAAATGAATATAAGAAACATATATATATATATATATATATATATATATATATATATATATATATATCATTTATATATTAATAATAGTAGTTATAATAGTACCAAAATAATAGTGGTAAAAATGATAATAATTATAATACTTAATATTAATAATAAGATATTAATGTTAATAATTCTATTAATGATAATAATAATGATATTAATAATTATAATTGTAAAAATATTAATTTTGCTGTTAATGATAGTGTGACGCCCCGTACAAAATTAATGTTTACGGATCATCAATAACAGGATCATTACAAGGTCAAACACTATATGCTGTTTTAAAATAAGATTGCATTCATAAAAAGGGGTGACGTCTTAACCAACATCAAAAGTTTTACAAACGATAGTATGCCTCTACAAATAGAAAGCAATTAACATAAGTACGAGACCCAAAGGTCATTACAAATTCATTGTTTAAAAGTAACATAGTTCGTGAATGCAAGGTAAAAGTTTCATGCAGAGACATCTCTAACAAAAGCAGCGGGAGTCTACACAGTAAGATTACTACAGCGGAAGCATCAAACCTCTAAGCACCTGAGAAAACATGCTTAAAAATGTCAACAAGAATGTTGGTGAGTTATAGTTTAATTATAACAGTAATGTAAGGTAGGCCACGAGATTTCAGTGTTTCAAAACATTATGAAAAGTATATGTTTATCCGTGAGGACTTGGTAACTAACTTAACGTAATATCACCCCCTAAAAGTACACTTGGCGAGTGCGTAAGTCTACGAAGTATTAAACACCCGTTAAATGCTAGCGCGACTAGCCCGAGTGGGGATGTCAAACCCTATGGATCCATATCTAATATTCGCGTTCACCGGTTCAAAAACCAATGACTAAACGTTACCGAGCTAAGGGGAAAGTTTATGCCGTTATATAACCCACACATACAATAAGTTTAAGTACTCGTGCCTAGTAAGTAAAATGTAAAAAGCACATGTATTCTCAGTCCCAAAAATAGTTGAAGTAAAAGGGATGCTATAACTCACAGTGAATAAGCAGTAAAAGTCGATACGAGGTAAGTAAGCAAGTAAGTCGGTCCGAAAGGTCCTCAACCTAAGTCAAAAGTTACTAATTCAGTAATTCGTTCCCAAAGGTTTAAAAGAATGTAAGTTAGGTCTTAAGTATCATCATCATCAACATCATACGTAAAAAGTAAAGTAAGTTTTCAATCAATGATAGAGACCGAAACAAAGGCTGACTTCGTTCAGCTGCTACGACCTCTATACAAACTAAAATGATGTGAGGCCAGTGGCCATGGCTCCGTATGTGAGTCCTCTAACCGCTGACTAATTTTCAGAACCTAA
Source organism: Rutidosis leptorrhynchoides (assembly GCF_046630445.1). Classification (NCBI taxonomy): domain Eukaryota; kingdom Viridiplantae; phylum Streptophyta; class Magnoliopsida; order Asterales; family Asteraceae; genus Rutidosis; species Rutidosis leptorrhynchoides. Next base: position 340,606,885 of record NC_092338.1, on the reverse strand, counting down.
CTCATCTTCATTTGACCAGAGCGACGGTTTAAGTACGAGTAGGTTAGAAATTTCAGCACAACGTTACAAGGGCGTAGTGACTTTCGGAAGGCTATAAATCGTAAACCGTACATCGGATTTAGGAGAGGCCTAAACGAAAAGTCATCTAATCAAACTGAACTATCTGGAAATCAACTTTTCCAGTAGCCCAGGAGCCTGATCAGACCCTGAAAATAGAAAGCAAGTGCTCCGGTGGGTTTCTCGATGTTTGATGCTCATCACGGTTCTCATCCTTGATGCGTATAAGCCTCAAGTGTACAACTCTTGATGTTTTAGCATCACTTTAACCAAGGTTTAACCATAAACACACAAAGTTAAGACTAGGAAACAAATAACAACTCATGTACGAGTTTGAGCAAGATGATGAACCAAAGTTACATCAATTCCTAGTTTCAACACAATCACAAGTTCTATTAAGCTATAAACTTTGAATCAAACTAAATAAGCAAGACCTTAAGCTAGAGAGCTTGATCTTAGCTAAATATTAAAGACCTTAGACTAGAAAGTCTAGATCTCATGTTCTTGGTGAAACCCTAAGTCATAACACTTAGACTTTCAACTTTTACACAACCATAAGTTAGGAAACTTAGATCTTGTAAAGTAGGTGATCATAAGCTAATAAGCTTTCTCTTAAACAAAATAGAAGATCATAAGTTACACAACTTAGATCAAACACAAAAATGAAACCCTAAGCTAGTGAGATTGGATTTCCAGCAACACTTATGAGATCTCAAGCTAGTGAGCTTGCATCTTTTGTTTCATGATAACACAAGTCACAAATCTAAACTACAACAAACAAAAGAAGATCATAAACTAACAAACTTTGATCTTATCTCAACTTTTTGTAGAAACATCAAGCTAGTAAGCTTGTATTTCAAACTTTCTTGAAGATCTATAAAGTAAAGTGTTGGATCTTCAAGTTACATGAAGATCATAAACATGGGTTTTGATCTTTAAACATAAATAAAGAGATCTTAAGTAAGTAAACTTAGATCTAACAAGATTATGAAGATTCAAAGCTAAGAAGCTTGAATCCATCATGTTCTTGAAAACTTTTCAAAATAAAGTGTAAATCAACAAAAGTTATGAAGATTCAAGTTACAATACTTGAATCTTTGTTCATGATGATGATGATCTTATGAATTAAAGTAAGAAAAGAAGGAAAAAGAAGTTAAGAACTTACAAGTTCTTCAAGTATTTAAGAGAGAATTTTAGAGTGAGAAAGTAGAGAGAAGTGTGTGAGTTTGAATGAAATGAAAAATGAATGAAGTGTTGGTATTTATTAAAGAAAGAAAAAGAAAAAAAATGATGGTGATGGTGGGAGTGGTGGCCGATGGTCACCATGGGGTGGGGGAGAGGACCATTTGCTTTTCATGGTGGTGGTACAATGGTGATAGTGATATGTTGGGTGGCATGGCATGTAAGGTTAAATGTTGTAGGTGTAGTACTTAAGCATGCTTGAGAAATTTTGTCTTAATACTTCCATGGGCTAAATCTTAATCACATGGGTTAATTAGTCCACTAACTAGCCCACTAAGTTGGGTAGGTTGGGCCATGGAAGCCCATTAAGGTGTTAAGCCCAATAAGGTAACTAGTAAGCCCAAGTAAACACTTAAGCATAATTAAGGAACCATAAAACTAAGTAATTGTCATTAATAAGTAACAATTACGTTTACGTAGCCATAATATCCCAATTATGGCAAAAGTTTATCGTGTGCTAAGTTCGTAGCTTGTTTAAAGCGATAAGTGACACTAACGGTCGTAAAAGCAATCAAGGATCACGTTAAGTAACCTAGTACTTAAAAACACGATGTAAGGCATTAACAAAAGTAATTAACATAATTAATGAGCCCATAATATAATCTATCTCAGTAAGCACAAAGAAATAAATATAAATAAAAGTCGAAAAAGTCGGGTCGTTACATTACCCACCTGTTAAAGAAAATTTCATCCTGAAATTTAAGCTGAGGTAGATGGAGGATTCAGGAAAAGGTGAGGATAATTCTGTATCATTTGATCCTCTCTTTCCCAGGTAAACTCAGGTCCTCGTTTTGCATTCCATCGAACTCGGACGATCGGAATCTTTTTACATTTCAAGGTCTTGACCTCACGGCCCATGATTTCAACGGGTTCTTCCACGAAGTGGAGTTTGTCATCAATCGTAAGTTCTTCTAGTGGTATGAAAAGTTCTGGTTCAGTGAGACACTTCTTCAGATTCGATACGTGAAAGGTAGGATGAACGGAGCTCAATTGAGTCAGAAGATCCAAACGGTAAGAAACGGGTCCAACACGCTCCAGGATTTCGAAAGGACCAATGTATCGTGGGTTTAACTTTCCACGCTTTTCGAAACGAATTACACCCTTCCAAGGTGCGACTTTCAACATTACACGGTCACCCACGTTGAATTCGAAGTCTTTTCATTTAAGGTCGGCATAACTCTTTTGACGATCACGGGTCGTCTTGAGCCTTGCTTGGATTTAGACAATCTTCTCTGTTGTCTCATGGACTAACTCGGTTCCGGTGATTTTCTTCTCACCTTCTTCGGCCCAGCAAATAGGAGAATGGTATTCGCGGCCATACAATGCTTTGAAAGGTGCGGCATTAATGTTCGAATGATAACTGTTGTTGTAAGAGAATTCGGCTAGCAGCAAATGCTTTTCCCAAGCTTTTCCGAAATCAATAACACAAGCACGTAATATGTCCTCCAAAGTCTGAATCGTTCGTTCGCTTTGTCCGTCAGTTTGCGGGTGATATGCAGTGCTCATGTCGAGACGAGTTCCCAAGGCTTCTTGTAAAGAACACCAAAATCTAGAAGCAAAACAGGTATTGCGATCTGATATAATCGATAAGGGTACACTGTGACGAGATACAATCTCCTTTATGTATGGCTGCGCCAGTCTCTCCATTGAATCAGTTTCCTTCATAGCTAGGAAGTGAGCAGATTTGGTAAGACGGTCAATAATAACCCAGATGGTATCGTATCCGCCCACCGTCTTTGGTAGTTTCGTAATGAAGTCCATTGTTATCCTTTCCCACTTCCATTACGGGATTTCTGGTTGCTGAAGTAATCCAGATGGCCTTTGATGTTCGGTCTTAACCTTCGAACAAGTCAAACACTTCCCAACATAAGTAGCAACATCCTTCTTGAGATTAGGCCACCAATACTGCTCCTTGAGATCGTGGTACATTTTACCGGCTCCCGGATGAATCGAATATCTTGATTTGTGGGCTTCGTCTAGAATGAGGCTTCATAAATTCCCATAAATAGGCACCCAAATCCTTCCGGCAAAGTACCGGAGTCCAGTCTCCTTGACCTCAAATCGTGAAATGAGAATGTTCAATGTTCTTAAGAAATATTCTAATAACCCGAACTAATTCATCCGGACAACGTCCATATTGATTATAAACGAATTATAATAGTTGTTAACATAGCGAGGTACTTGACCTCTATATGATACATTTTACAAACGTTGCATTTATTCTTAAAAGGCAATCTATCTTTACATCAAAAATTGATATGATCGTCTATCATTTCACAATATCCAAATGACCTAATCTGTCTTTTACTTAATGATAGTCTTTAATAATCTTCAATGACTCGAATGCAACGTTCTTGTATCATAGCTTAATTTGGTCCCATCTAGTATCCTTAATACGAGCTAAAGCACAGCGGAAGTCTTAATTCGTACCTGAGAATAACATGCTTTAAAACGTCAACATAAAGTTGGTGAGATATATAGGTTTGATGCTAGCAGCGTTATAATAATGGACCACAAGATTTAGTATATAATCATTTAATAAAAATATTCTAAGTGGTTGAGCACTTGGTAACCATACTTAACATTTAATCACGTCGCATATTCCCTTTAATATGGAATCTTACTACACTGTACCGAGTGTAGTCACGAAACGAAGTACTGTGCAACCATTGAATACTGGTCGTCCAGTCCGGTTGGGGTTGTCAGGCCCGATAGATCTATCAACAGGATTCGCGTTTACAATACCGCTGTAAATATTAGTTACCAAGCTACAGGGAAGTATGCCAGTGGTACAACTCAACGTAGAATATATTTTTCAGTTACTTGTGTCCATAACGTAAAACATTTATAAAAACAGCGCATGTATTCTCAGCCCAAAATATTTAAAGTTCAAAAGGGACTATATACTCACCTAATGTATTTTGTAGTAAAAATACATATAACACCATTGATAACTTATAAGGTTGGCCTTCGATTCACGAACCTAATTATATATTTTTATATCGGTTAATATCTATTTAACAAGTGAAGTTAATTTATAGTGTACCACAATCCTAATGCTCGAGACTAATATGTAAAAGTTAACAGAAATTCATTTGACTCAAAAAGATTTCCAAAATTTATACATAATTATTTTTAGTTAAATATTGTCATTTTATATTCTTAAATATTTTTACAAAATTTATTAGAGTAAATTATAATATAATTCACTTATTAATAAATAAAACTTTACATAAAAATATATACTAAAATGATAAGTTAATACTTTATAATAATATTTTCAAAGAATTTATACACGATTAAATATAATTAAATATTGTTGTTTAAAATATTTTTATAAAACTTATTAAAGTAATTAATGCTATAATTCATTACTAATACTTTATATATATATAAAATGATGTTTTATAATATTTACATCAAAATTTTAATGTTAAAAATAATAAATTGATAGTTTTAATAATAATGATCAAAATAATAATTTAATGATCAAAATAATATTTTGATAGTTTTAAAAATAATATTTTAATAGTTTTTGATAAAAAAAAATATATATATTTTAATTGTTGATAAAAATCATGATAATAATATTTTGATAATAATAATTATAACAATCAATATTTTTTTTTAACAATGATTTTAATGAGGTCGTAGTAAAAATATTCATTTTTAATAATTTACACAAAATTCAATTGACTATATCATCAAATTCATCCGTCGAATCCATTCGACATCTAAATGAAAAGTTTATAGTTTTTCGTCATCTTTCCAAAAACATATATATCATATAGCTTATCTTAACCACATGAGTATCTTACTCAGATTCTATCCTAAAACATATTTTGTCAAAAATAAATAAAATAACATGCACGATCCTAATTTCTCGAGCACTAGTCAGGGATACACTAAAAGTAAATAAAAGTCAAGTTTAGAGTGCTCACGTATCAATATTGAGATTCAATATTGCAGGATAGTATTTAGACACAACGAAGTTGACAAACACTAGTTTGTTTCACGAGCAAAACCCCTGATCATTACCCATAACCTCCATAGCTATAACCCATAATCTCCTTAATTCTATCCCATTCATGAAACCAATTTTGGAACACTTGGGCAGAGCCCCGTCATAATATTTTGGGTATTTTTAACATTAATAGCACTCCTAATCGTAAAATCAACATTATTAATCTTGATCTTAATCTTATTATTAATAATAATAAGATTAATTAATTTTTAAAATTAATAATAATAATAATTATAAGTAATACTACGGAGTAATATAAATGTATATGTGTGTGTTGTGCGATGAAATGAAAAAAAACTGGTACCTAGAAGGCCTTTTAAAGAAATTTTCGTCACCTACCCACTTTATGTCGGCAAAACATTACAAGTTTCGTGTAGATGGGTACACGATTCGTGTAAGGTATAGTCACGAAAGTTGTAGATTTTTGAGTTACGGTCGTTTGGACACCAAGATCACCCTTTTTCGAGTCCGAATGAATTAGTTATGATTTTTCTCGTGCAAGTGCGCAGGTTTAGTGATTTACAATGTTTTAACTTACAATCATGTGATGAAATGTTGTAGTCTTTTGGTGTCATTAAAAATCTTAATATTATCTTTATTTTTATTTTTATATTATTGAAAATCCATAAAAATATTTTATAATCAAATTATATTATATCGAAAGAAAAAAAAAATGTGTTCGTTGTTTAACTAAGTGTTTTTAAATACAAAACGTTTTATATTTAGTTAAAGACTATATTTAATCATTTTGTAAAATACATAAATATATATTTAATAAACACGTTTTAATTAAATATTTATTTTTATAAAAATCACGGACCGTTACATTTATCGTTTAACAAAAGGTTTCTAGAAAAGTTATGACTTTTAAAATAACGTTAAAACGTTTAATCTTATTAAAATGATTCTTAAATAATTTGACAAAAATGGTTTCAGATATTTATTAAACATATTATCTTTTACTCTTGCCAATATAATAATCTTATTTCAAAACCTATTACGTATCTAATACTTTTGTTATCGTTAACTATAAATAATCATATAACACATATACACATAATCATTCGTGAATCGTCAGGCTTGGTCAAAAGGGTAACTAATCTTCCAGATTTAGATTTCAGACTTTCTAGACTCAACATCAAGGTTTTTGCTTATCGTGTCGGAAACATATAGAGTTTAAGGTTTAAATTTGGTCGGAAATTTCCGGGTCGTTACAGTACCCACCCGTTAAAGAAATTTCGTCCTCGAAATTTGGTAGAGGTTGTCATAAATAATAATAGGAATGTTTTCATGACGAATATGAGATGATAACGGAGTTTTGTCATTATTGAAAAAAAAAAATATAGATAAAATGATTCGATTATGAGGCGCGCGAGTGAAGCTATCACAAAAGAGTGAAATGAGTGAATATTGAATTGTTTTTAACCAATGACATGATTAGGTTTGATTTCCAGAATTTAAGGGATTTTAAGAAAATCTTACGTAATAAGATTTGATTTTTCAGCGATCGGAATCTTCTTGAATGTAATGCGGCAATCTGTTTCGATTTTTCTGTCGAATATTTTTCTATAAATTCACCCCCTTCGTTTTTCCTATTCTTCACACCTTCTATCCCTTATTTCTCTACTCATTCCTTAATATGCTTCACCCAATCCTAATTCTTATTATACTTCTAACTTTCATATCTTTCATTATTCTCTTTCATCTGCCGCCAGAAGAATCTATTCACTTTTATGATTTCCTTGGAATTATAATGTTTCTAATTCTCCCGTGTCTTTACGTTGCAATACGTATTGATATACACGGTTTGTAGTTTCTGAGTGGTTGTTGGGTTTTATATCTTCCCTTATATTTTGATATCCCTACTTCTGTTTTCCATAATTATTGTCATTCACAGTTAATGCTTCCTCCTATTTGTTGCGATCTATACCCTAATTTCTATTTCGAAGCTTCATTCTTTGGTTCCCTCTTCTTGTGTTTAAGCGTCTCTTGTAATGGTCCGAAATTCGTAGGTATGAGATTCGAAATGAACATAGTTATTGTTCTTAAAAAGAAATGGTAATGGCACGATTTTGATTGGTCAAATTACCAGAATATTTCAAAAAATTAGAACTATCAGGGTGATACGTTCTAATATGTTTGGAGATTGGATAGAATGTAAAAGCAATGTAGCATGGCATATGATGATGGTATTGTGAATCATCACCTTCCATTAGAAACTTAACATGACTTACTGTAATATAATGAAGTTGATCAAGTTTCATTATATTATACTAATTCATGCATCAGTTCCCAACACTACTTCAAACATTCATATTTTAATTTCAAAGGTTTCAGAATTTAGATACTAATGCAGTTTCTTTTATATTGTAACGCAGATGTTACGAAGAGTTGAATGATCGCAGATAGGAATAGTTGTGAGAATATCTCCAAAAATATGGAGAATATGTATAACGAAGGATATTAAAATATCTCATAATATCTAAGATAAGATGATGATGAAGAATATCATCTTGAAAAGTTTAGAATAAGGAGTAGAGTTCTTACTAACGGTTTCAGCAGGCACTGGATCATTTGGATCCTTTGAAGACAGGTTCCGTTTTCACGATTTGTTCACGGCCTCCTTCATACTTTGCTCAATCCGTTTTCCAGTTCCAACCCTTCTCTTTTTCTGAGCTTTACCAACCTACTGTTCTTTATAGTCAACCTTTAACTTGTTAAAGTCGTTTACAGTTTTTGCTGCTTCATCAGCATTTTAAGAACTACTTCATAGTTCAGAGTGTTTTTCAGAAACTTCACATTCGAAGTATGAAACTCTTAGGGATAGACGTTTTCGGTATAACTGGAAGAATTTCTACGAGATTTTCAAAATACAGATTGTGGATTCCGCCAAAGATATGACGAACTACTTGATGTCGTGGAATATAAAAGGTTCTCCGGTGACGTTGGCGAAAGAACAAGATATAAATATCGAAGTTATAATAGGAGTAGTCTTACTGAGAAGTCGAAGTGGAGCTGTGACAAAATTAGCTTCTTGAAAAGGAAGTGTAAGATTGTTTTTGCTAATAAATGGCAAAGGATTCAACACGGTATGTGTTAAACTATGAATTCGGGTTTGAGAGTTCTTCAGGTGCATAACTGTATGCATAAATCTTTCTTTCATAGACGAGGTGCGGCTGGTTCAACTTCTCGATCGAGGTGTTTTCAGGAATCATGAAAAGTTGTGAATGCGAATTGTAATTGTCAAGATACGAATGAGGTTTAAGATAGAATCAAGTGGCAAACTTGAAGAATTATTTAGTTTCATATGTTATAATCAATATTTTAATTAATTTTACTTGTCCATAGTTAGCAGTCTGTTAGTTCGATTGTCCAATAGTCCAATAGTTTAATAATATATATATATATATATATATATATATATATATATATATATATATATATATATATATATATATATATATAATATTCGAATTAAATAATACATATCGTGACCCGTGTACCGGTCTCGGTGTCGATCACAACTCAAAGTATATACATATTTTGGAATCAACTCCGACCCTGTATAGCCAACTCCCACCTTCACATATAGAGTGTCTACGGTTGTTCCGAAATATATATATAGATGGGTCAATATGATATGTCAAAACCTTGTATACGTGTCCCGTTTATTTAAAGTGCGAAAAATAAATAAATATATATCATGACCCATGCACCGTGTTGTCTCAGAATTAATCTGACATATTGCGTACATGTGTCCCGACTCAAAATGCATAAAAGTAAATAACAGAAATTAAATGACGATAAATAAAATTGCTAGAATGTAAATTGCGATAAATTAAATGTTAATCAGTTAGCTGGGAACAGTTAGCTGGAACAGTTAGCGTGGAATCCTTAATAGATTTTCAATTAGTTAAATCGTGTGTTTCTAACAATTTTAATATATCCAATGTTTTCTTCATTATGCCACTTGTTGGATTCTGATAGATCAAAATCCGAATATGAAATTTAAATGAGAATGGTTATTCTGGGATAAGCGGATACGAATATCGGTGGTTGTGAGTAGGATAATAGATGACCGCTGAATCAGATTTGAAGAATGTACAGTGTAACTTATTAATGTTAAATCTAAATATTCCTCGGGTGCTACCCACCTGTTAAAATATTTTCATCATTAACAGTTTGTACGAAAGAATTTTTAATTACCATTTTTATGAAAATATACTTGCATATATATTTTCATCGGATGTAATTATGGATTTAATGAGTAAAGAAAATATTATACTCATTTGATTTATTGTTGGCACTTGATTACATGATCTCTAGACATTAGAGATTACATAATTGCCATGTCGAACGAAAGTAAATGAGGTAGAACAATACGTAGAACGAAATTAATCGATGTAGAACGATATGTAGAACGAAGATCATACTCGAGGTACATATGGTGATATTGAGGCGTGTAATGTTGATATTCGAGGTACAGATTGTGATGTTAAGAGTTACGGCGCGGTTATGGTTTAGGGATGATAAGGGTACTGTCGACGTCGATGATGGTGGTACTTGATTATGCTGATGATGCTGCTGCTGGTGTTCGTAACCCTCGCACCAGTTTCTCCAAAATCGTTACACAAGCGCGTAGTTTGTTAACTTCTTCTAGTACTACTGGATGATTGACGGTTGAAGCGAGCGGATGAATAAGATTCGAGATATGGAAAAGTATATAATCGTGACGAGATACTCTAAAAATGAGAGAGAGAATGATTGCTCGAACAGGTTCGTCGGTAAGTGCTTTCAGGTTCATTGCCAAGAGGGCAATTTGATGAATGAGAAGGATCTTTGTTGTGAAATGATTTTCGGATGTCGGATGATATTCTAACTATATAGAATATCTATATATAATTCTAAAGATTTCGTAGGCTACAGAGGAATTTACGGCATATATCAGGCAAGTCTAAGATGCGCTAAGATATGAATTTCGTCTATACACTATCGATGCACTAAATGCAATAAGACGTGTCTAGACTTATGAATGATAAGCAGGCAATTTCCTAAGGATGATAAGCAGATGATTTCCGACTAGGAATGATAAGCAAAACTTTTGACAGGTAGACACGGTCAAAGTCCAGACTCACTAATGTATCCTAACAACTACCAGTTAGACACACTAATGCAATGCCTGGTTCACTAAGACCAACGCTCTGATACCAACTCTAATAACCCGAACTAATCCATCCGGACAATGTCCATATTGATTATAAACGAATTATAATAGTTGTTAACATAGCGAGGTACTTGACCTCTATATGATACATTTTACAAACGTTGCATTTATTCTTAAAAGGCAATCTATCTTTACATCAAAAATTGATATGATCGTCTATCATTTCACAATATCCAAATGACCTAATCTGTCTTTTACTTAATGATAGTCTTTAATAATCTTCAATGACTCGAATGCAACGTTCTTGTATCATAGCTTAATTTGGTCCCATCTAGTATCCTTAATACGAGCTAAAGCACAGCGGAAGTCTTAATTCGTACCTGTGAATAACATGCTTTAAAACGTCAACATAAAGTTGGTGAGATATATAGGTTTGATGCTAGCAACGTTATAACAATGGACCACAAGATTTAGTATATAATCATTTAATAAAAATATTCTAAGTGGTTGAGCACTTGGTAACCATACTTAACATTTAATCACGTCGCATATTCCCTTTAATATGGAATCTTACTACACTGTACCGAGTGTAGTCACGAAACGAAGTACTGTGCAACCGTTGAATACTGGTCGTCCAGTCCGGTTGGGGTTGTCAGGCCCGATAGATCTATCAACAGGATTCGCGTTTACAATACCGCTGTAAATATTAGTTACCAAGCTACAGGGAAGTATGCCAGTGGTACAACTCAACGTAGAATATATTTTTCAGTTACTTGTGTCCATAACGTAAAACATTTATAAAAACAGCGCATGTATTCTCAGCCCAAAATATTTAAAGTTCAAAAGGGACTATATACTCACCTAATGTATTTTGTAGTAAAAATACATATAACACCATTGATAACTTATAAGGTTGGCCTTCGATTCACGAACCTAATTATATATTTTTATATCGGTTAATATCTATTTAACAAGTGAAGTTAATTTATAGTGTACCACAATCCTAATGCTCGAGACTAATATGTAAAAGTTAACAGAAATTCATTTGACTCAAAAAGATTTCCAAAATTTATACATAATTATTTTTAGTTAAATATTGTCATTTTATATTCTTAAATATTTTTACAAAATTTATTAGAGTAAATTATAATATAATTCACTTATTAATAAATAAAACTTTACATAAAAATATATACTAAAATGATAAGTTAATACTTTATAATAATATTTTCAAAGAATTTATACACGATTAAATATAATTAAATATTGTTGTTTAAAATATTTTTATAAAACTTATTAAAGTAATTAATGCTATAATTCATTACTAATACTTTATATATATATAAAATGATGTTTTATAATATTTACATCAAAATTTTAATGTTAAAAATAATAAATTGATAGTTTTAATAATAGTGATCAAAATAATAATTTAATGATCAAAATAATATTTTGATAGTTTTAAAAATAATATTTTAATAGTTTTTGATAAAAAAAATATATATATTTTAATTGTTGATAAAAATCATGATAATAATATTTTGATAATAATAATTATAACAATCAATATTTTTTTTTAACAATGATTTTAATGAGGTCGTAGTAAAAATATTCATTTTTAATAATTTACACAAAATTCAATTGACTATATCATCAAATTCATCCGTCGAATCCATTCGACATCTAAATGAAAAGTTTATAGTTTTTCGTCATCTTTCCAAAAACATATATATCATATAGCTTATCTTAACCGCATGAGTATCTTACTCAGATTCTATCCTAAAACATATTTTGTCAAAAATAAATAAAATAACATGCACGATCCTAATTTCTCGAGCACTAGTCAGGGATACACTAAAAGTAAATAAAAGTCAAGTTTAGAGTGCTCACGTATCAATATTGAGATTCAATATTGCAGGATAGTATTTAGACACAACGAAGTTGACAAACACTAGTTTGTTTCACGAGCAAAACCCCTGATCATTACCCATAACCTCCATAGCTATAACCCATAATCTCCTTAATTCTATCCCATTCATGAAACCAGTTTTGGAACACTTGGGCAGAGCCCCGTCATAATATTTTGGGTATTTTTAACATTAATAGCACTCCTAATCGTAAAATCAACATTATTAATCTTGATCTTAATCTTATTATTAATAATAATAAGATTAATTAATTTTTAAAATTAATAATAATAATAATTATAAGTAATACTACGGAGTAATATAAATGTATATGTGTGTGTTGTGCGATGAAATGAAAAAAAACTGGTACCTAGAAGGCCTTTTAAAGAAATTTTCGTCACCTACCCACTTTATGTCGGCAAAACATTACACGTTTCGTGTAGATGGGTACACGATTCGTGTAAGGTATAGTCACGAAAGTTGTAGATTTTTGAGTTACGGTCGTTTGGACACCAAGATCACCCTTTTTCGAGTCCGAATGAATTAGTTATGATTTTTCTCGTGCAAGTGCGCAGGTTTAGTGATTTACAATGTTTTAACTTACAATCATGTGATGAAATGTTGTAGTCTTTTGGTGTCATTAAAAATCTTTATATTATCTTTATTTTTATTTTTATATTATTGAAAATCCATAAAAATATTTTATAATCAAATTATATTATATCGAAAGAAAAAAAAATGTGTTCGTTGTTTAACTAAGTGTTTTTAAATACAAAACGTTTTATATTTAGTTAAAGACTATATTTAATCATTTTGTAAAATACATAAATATATATTTAATAAACACGTTTTAATTAAATATTTATTTTTATAAAAATCACGGACCGTTACATTTATCGTTTAACAAAAGGTTTCTAGAAAAGTTATGACTTTTAAAATAACGTTAAAACGTTTAATCTTATTAAAATGATTCTTAAATAATTTGACAAAAATGGTTTCAGATATTTATTAAACATATTATCTTTTACTCTTTCCAATATAATAATCTTATTTCAAAACCTATTACATATCTAATACTTTTGTTATCGTTAACTATAAATAATCATATAACACATATACACATAATCATTCGTGAATCGTCAGGCTTGGTCAAAAGGGTAACTAATCTTCCAGATTTAGATTTCAGACTTTCTAGACTCAACATCAAGGTTTTTGCTTATCGTGTCGGAAACATATAGAGTTTAAGGTTTAAATTTGGTTGGAAATTTCCGGGTCGTTACAAATATTCTCCTCTTTGAGAGCCTCATCTTGGGCTACTCAGATCTGGCTATTGAGGTTCGAATGAATGGTGATGTTCAAGGCTCGGACACGGAGAGGTACCATTCTCTCCTTTCAGCTCAAAGCATCGGCTACAACATTTGCCTTGCCAGGATGGTAACGGAGTCACACAATCATAGTCGTTCAACATCTCAATCCATCGTCACTGCCTCATGTTCAGTTGCTTCTGATCAAAGATGTGTTGGAGGCTTTTGTGGTCGGTGAAGATGGCACTCTTTGTTCCATAAAGATAGTGTCTCCACAGTTTTAATGCAAAGATAATGGCTCCAAGCTCGAGATCGTGCGTTGTGTAATTTCGCTCGTGAATCTTTAGTTGTCGAGAGGCGTAAGCAATGACCTTCGTTCGTTAAATCAGTACACACCCAAAACCATTTTTCGAGGCATCGCAATACACAACGAAATCATCACTGCCTTCAGGAAGAGATATGATAGGTGCGGTGGTCAACTTCTGCTTCAAGGTTTGAAATGCTGACTCTTGCTCGGCTTCCCAAGCGAACTTCTTCCCTTTGTGAGTCAATGCGGTCAATGGACGTGCAATCAGAGAGAAATCTTCAATGAACCTTCGATAGTAACCGGCGAGACCTAAAAATTGGCGAATATGAGTAGGAGTAGTGGGCGTTTCCCACTTGCTGATAGCTTCGATCTTTGTGGGATCAACTTTGATACCCTGGTCACTCACGATATGACCCAGAAATTGGACTTCCTTCAACCAAAACTCGCACTTGGAAAATTTGGCATAAAGTTGCTCTTGTCTCAAGAGTTCCAACACTAGTCGAAGATGTTGCTCATGTTCTTCTTCGCTTTTGTAGTAGATGAGGATATCATCTATGAAGACGATAATGAACTTGTCCAGATATGGTTTGCATACACGATTCATGAGATCCATGAATACAGCAGGTGCGTTGGTTAAATCGAATGGCATCATGAGAAACTCATAATGACCATAACGGGTTCTGAATGTAGTCTTCATCACATCACTCTACTTCACCCTCAATTGGTGATAACCGGATCGCAAATCGAACTTAGAGTAAACGCTTGATCCTTGCAGGTGATCGAAAAGATCGTCAATTCTGGGAAGGTGATACCGATTCTTGATCGTCAATTTGTTGAGTTTGCGGTAGTCGATACACATGCGGAAAGATCTGTCCTTCTTCTTTACAAACAAAACAGGAGTGCCCCAAGGCGAAGAGCTTGGTTGGATAAATCCACGGTCTAACAATTCTTGTAGTTGACTCTGCAACTCTTGCATCTCGGAAGGTGCATGCTGATAAGGTGCACGAGCTACAGGTGCAGCTCCTGGTACTAGATCAATCTAAAACTCCACTGCTCTCGGTGGCGGTAATCCAGGTAACTCTGCTGGAAAGACGTCGGGAAATTCGTTCACAATTCGTACCTCATCCACGCTCTTCACTCCAGTTTCTAACGTTTTCACATGTGCCAAAATAGCAAATCATCCTTTCTTCATGATCTTTTGTGCCTTCATGCAGCTAATAAGGTTCAACTTTGGGCTACATCTCTCTTCGTAAACCATCAATGGCTCACCATTTTCGCGAGGTATCTGGAGAATCTTCTCCACACAGATAACCTCGGCCGCCATCCTTCTTCTTATTGAAAACCCTTCCACATGCTGGTCCGCCATCCTTCTTCTTGTTCGGGCACTCATTCTTGAAGTAGCCCTGTTGACCGCACTCAAAATGCTTCCTTGGTCCAGTAGGGTTTGTCTTCACAGCTGGGGTGGTGATCTTGCAATCCTTGACAATGTGCCCAGTCCTCTTACACTTTTCATAGACCACGTTGCAGTACCCGGTATGATGCTCGTAACATCTCTTGCACTGCGGAAGACTACCCTTGTAGTTAGGGTTCGAGCTAGGGGTCGGGTTGGGGTTCCTCCAGTGGTTTTTTTCCTTGAAACTCTCATGCCTCTTAGCTGGGTTTTGATCAAAGACCTTTCCTTTGTTGCCTTCCCACTTACGCTTCTCATTACTAGTTCCTGATTCTGATTTCGCTTTCTCGGGTTCCTTGCGGATGATCGGGTTCATCAGGGTGTGCGCCATGCGCATAGCTTTCGGGACATCTGTTGGTTTCGAAGAGGTAACACTTCCCTGAATGGTCTTGGGAAGTCCCCACAAGTATCGTTCCATTCGCTTAAATTTAGCGGTAACCATCGTGGGGCACATCAAAGCTAATTCCAGGTACCTTCGGTTATAGCCATCAAGGTCGCTTCCCACAACCTTCAACTCCCAAAACTCAGCTTCCATTTTCTGTATCTCCGTTCTGGGGCAGTACTCCTCGATCATAGCTCCTTTAAATTCCTCCCACGGGGTAGCATAAGCCTCGTCAATTCCTTTAGCCTGAGCAAGCGTGTTCCACCAGGTTAAAGCGCCGTTCGACAGAGTACAGGAGGCGTACTTAGTTTTGTTCACTTCCGAGCAGTTGCTCACACGGAACACAGCTTCCAACTTATCAAACTACCTTGTCAGTCCAACTGGCCCCTCAGTACCACTGAAATTGTGGGGCTTGTCGCTCTGAAATTCCTTATAGGTGCACCCGTTATGATTGTTCTGGTTAGCGGGTGGATCTTGGGGGTTGGCATTTGCCATTGCTTCGGCTACTTGAGCAGTTATCATTTCCTCAATCTGTGCTGCTGTGGGCATTTCCATTGGAACTCTTCCATTTGCCATTGATCTTCTAAACAAAAGTTTCGACTTAAGTCAAAATCCAACATTCAATAAGTAATAATATTATAGCATAAGGCACCCAGTATGGAATCAACACAACACACAATTATTAAGTAATGCAACCAGATACAAATACCACAAAATCATCATACAGTAGCGTAAATAGAACACCGTGTAAAAATTAAACAACAGTAAGTTCTATTCATTAATAAGAAAGTTGCATACATCTGCATAAGGTTCGTACAATACGTGAGTAAAACATGAAACTACTAACAGAGTTACATAAGGAAATCTAATACAATAATCATACGGTTGTAGTGACCCGAACTTTTCCATGTTTATATATATATTAAATGAAATTTTTATTTACATGATTAAGTGTTTCCAACATGTTAAGCAATCAAACTTGTTAAGACTTGATTAATTGAAATAGGTTTCATATAGACAATTGACCACCCAAGTTGACCGGTAATTCACGAACGTTAAAACTTGTAAAAACTATATGATGACATATATATGGTTATATATATAGTTAACATGATATTATGATAAGTAAAAATATCATTAAGTATATTAACAATGAACTTCATTTGTAAAAATAAGACTACTAACTTAATGATTTTGAAACGAGACATATATGTAACGATTATCGTTGTAACGACATTTAACGTATATATATCATATTAAGAGATATTCGTACATCATAATATCATGATAATATAATAATTTAAAATCTCATTTGATATTATAAACATTGGGTTAACAACATTTAACAAGATCGTTAACCTAAAGGTTTCAAAACAACACTTACATGTAACAACTAACGATGACTTAACGACTCAGTTAAAATGTATATACATGTAGTGTTTTAATATGTATTCATACCCTTTTGAAAGACTTCAATACACTTATCAAAATACTTCTACTTAACAAAAATGCTTACAATTACATCCTCGTTCAGTTTCATCAACAATTCTACTCGTATGCACCCGTATTCGTACTCGTACAATACACAACTTTTAGATGTATTTACTATTGGTATATACACTCCAATGATCAGCTTTTAGCAGCCCATGTGAGTCACATAACACATGTGGGAACCATCATTTGGCAACTAGCATGAAATATCTCATAAAATTACAAAAATATGAGTAATCATTCATGACTTATTTACATGAAAACAAAATTACATATCCTTTATATCTAATCCATACACCAACGACCAAAAAGACCTAAAAACACTTTCATTCTTCAATTTTCTTCATCTAATTGATCTCTCTCAAGTTCTATCTTCAAGTTCTAAGTGTTCTTCATAAATTCTATATGTTCTAGTTTCATAAAATCAAGAATACTTCCAAGTTTGCTAGCTTACTTCCAATATTGTAGAGTGATCATCCAACCTCAAGAAATCTTTCTTATTTACAGTAAGATATCTTTCTAATACAAGGTAATACTCATATTCAAACTTTGATTCAATTTCTATAACTATAACAATCTTATTTCGAGTGAAAATCTTACTTGAACTGTTTTCGTGTCATGATTCTGCTTCAAGAACTTTCAAGTCATCCAAGGATCCTTTGAAGCTAGATCCATTTTTCTCATTTCCAATAGCTTTATCCAGAAAACTTGAGGTAGTAATGATGTTCATAACATCATTCGATTCATACATATAAAGCTATCTTATTCGAAGGTTTAAACTTGTAATCACTAGAACATAGTTTAGTTAATTCTAAACTAGTTCGCAAACAAAAGTTAATCCTTCTAACTTGACTTTTAAAATCAACTAAACACATGTTCTATATCTATATTATATGCTAACTTAATGATTTAAAACCTGGAAACACGAAAAACACCGTAAAACCGGATTTACGCCGTCATAGTAACACCGCGGGCTATTTTGGGTTAGTTAATTAAAAACTATGATAAACTTTGATTTAAAAGTTGTTCTTCTGGGAAAATGATTTTTCTTATGAACATCAAACTATATCCAAAAATCATGGTTAAACTCAAAGTGGAAGTATGTTTTCTAAAATGGTCATCTAGACGTCGTTCTTTCGACTGAAATGACTACCTTTACAAAAACGACTTGTAACTTATATTTCCAACTATAAACCTATACTTTTTCTGTTTAGATTCATAAAATAGAGTTCAATATGAAACCATAGCAATTTGATTCACTCAAAATGGATTTAAAATGAAGAAGTTATGGGTAAAACAAGATTGGATAATTTTTCTTGTTGTAGCAACGTGGAAATTGGTAAGAAATCTATATTGATCATATCCTAGCTAACTTATATTGTATTATACATGTATTCTAATATATTATGTAATCTTGGGATACCATAGACACGTATGCAAATGTTTTGACATATCATATCGACCCATGTGTATATATTATTTGAAACAACCATAGACACTCTATATGCAGTAATGTGGGAGTTAGCTATACAGGGTTGAGGTTGATTCCAAAAATATATATACTTTGAGTTCTGATCTAGCCTGAGACGTGTATACACTGGGTCGTGGATTGATTCAAGATAATATATATCAATTTTTTTTCTGTACATCTAACGTTGGACAACTAGTTGTAGGTTACTAACGAGGACAGCTGACTTAATAAACTTAAAACATTAAAATGTATTAAAAGTGTTGTAAATATATTTTGAATATACTTTGATATATATGTACATATTTGTTATAGGTTCGTGAATCGACCAGTGGCCAAGTCTTACTTACCGACGAAGTAAAAATCTGTGAAAGTGAGTTATAGTCCCACTTTTAAAATCTAATATTTTTAGGATGAGAATACATGCAGGTTTTATAAATGATTTACAAAATAGACACAAGTACGTGAAACTACATTCTATGGTTGAATTACCGAAATCGAATATGCCCCTTTTTATTAAGTCTGGTAATCTAAGAATTAGGGAACAGACACCCTAATTGACGCGAATCCTAAAGATAGATCTATTGGGCCTAACAAATCCCATCCAAAGTACCAGATGCATTAGTACTTCGAAATTTATATCATATCCGAAGGGTGTCCCGGAATGATGGGGATATTCTTATATATACATCTTATTAATGTCGGTTACCAGGTGTTCATCATATGACTGATTTTTATCTTTATGTATGGGATGTATATTGAAATATGAAATCTTGTGATCTATTGTTACGATTTGATATATATAGGTTAAACCTATAACTCACCAACATTTTTGTTGACGTTTTAAGCATGTTTATTCTCAGGTGATTATAAAGAGCTTCCGCTGTCGCATACTTAAATAAGGACAAGATTTGGAGTCCATGCTTGTATGATATTTTGTAAAAACTGCATTCAAGAAACTTATTTCATTGTAACTTATTTGTATTGTAAACCATTATGTAATAATCGTGTGTAAACAGGATATTTTTGATTATCATTATTTGATAATCTACGTAAAGCTTTTTAAACCTTTATTGATGAAATAAAGGTTATGGTTTGTTTTAAAATGAATGTAGTCTTTGAAAAACGTTTCATATAGAGATCAAAACCTCGCAACGAAATCAATTAATAAGGAACGTTTTTAATCAATAAGAACGGGACATTTCAGTTGGTATCCGAGCGTTGGTCTTAGAGAACCAGAATTTTGCATTAGTGTGTCTTATCGAGTTTGTTAGGATGCATTAGTGAGTCTGGACTTCGACCGTGTTTACTTGAAAAATGATTGCTTAACAAATTTTGTTGGAAACTATATATTTTTAACATGTGAATATTATGTGATATATTAATCTCTTAACACGTTTGATATTATGTGATAGATGTCTACCTCTAGAACAAGTCCCATTGACTCACCTAATAATAATGAAGAGTAAAATGTAAATTGGAATGATTCGTGGACTGATTCACAAGTTCCCGAAGAGGAACCGAAAGAAGAGTCAGAACCGGAAGAAGAATCGGAACCGAAAGAAGAATCGGAACCGGAAGAAGAAATAGAACCAGTGGGGGAAATAATAAAACGATTAAGTAGAAGAAAATCCTCAACCAACCGACCAAAGTTAATTATGGTCAATGGTGTTTCCGCCAAGGAAGCAAAGTATTGGGAGGATTACCAATTCTCCGATGAATCGGATCCCGACAAGGATTCCGATGATGTTATAGAAATTACTCCAACACAATTTAATAAGGCAAAAGAGAACAATAAGGGAAAGGGCATAAAAATAGAGAAATTTGATTCCAAACCCGATGAACTTTATATGTATCGTCAACACCCGTATTTCTTAAGTTGTGACAATAACCCGGGAACCTCTAAACCACCAGGTTTTTCTAAACCAATGTGGAAAACGACGGCTCGTATTAGGGGAACATCATATATCCCTAGAAACTTGGCAAAACGAACCAAAACCGAAGAAGAAGAAACGAGCGAGTTGGAATAAGATAGTTGTATTCGTGTGGTGTAATATATGTAATATAGTGTGCTTATGCTTTATGATATATGTAAAAATTGCTTGTATTAATAAGTATTTTTTTATGAATCTAACTCTTGTCTATTTTACAGTATAAAAACACAAAATGGATAGACAACCCAATATTTTAAGAGACCTACCCGGAGACATGATTGATGAAATCTTGTCTAGAGTCAGTCAGAATTCCTCGGCACAACTATTTAAGGCGAGATCAGTTTGTAAGACATTCGAAGAACGTTCCAAGAATGCCTTGGTTTATAAAAGGCTTTCGTTCAAAAGATGGGGGATATCACATTGGGAAATCCATAAGTTACGATGTGTTTACTTTGACGCATATATTGCGGGGAACCCAAATGCTATTTTACGCAACGGGTTAAGAAATTATTTTGACTCAATATATCCGAATATAGGACTTCGTGATTTAGAAAAAGCGGCTAACATGCAACATAAAGAAGCATGTTATGCTTATGGGTTAGTAATGTTCGCTTTTCACCAAAGTGAGAACAAGAACATTGGGCTACAACTATTAAACAAAATGTCCCCACAAGTGACGGAGTCGGTAATTGGGGTAAGAAATGAGGTTTTTAGGTTATTACGAGACTGTTGGTCATTACATAACCTTCATCCTTTTGACGACGTTACAACACATTGTCTTACTATCGGTCACAACGGTTATGTTCCACAAAACCAAGGATGGGAAGTGGTATTAGTAAAACCAGAATGCATGACTTGTTTCTGGACGTATGAATTACGTGTCTTTATTGCCTTTACTGAACGCCTTATTTATTAACTAGAATTATCTTCGCAACTACTTTGTATCAAAGTTTTATGTGCTATATTTCATGCTATATATAAAATAGCGGTATTGTAAGTTTGCAAGTTATTGTATAAAGGCTTGAATATGATATTTTTTTTTTGTGATTAGTTTTTCATATAGAATTGTAGTAGTTGAAATGGTATGTTAGCTACTAAGTATGAACTTAACGGGTAGGTACTACCCGAATTAAAGAGTATAAAACGCTAATACGAAGAAAGAGCTTTTATAAATAAGTTCATAGTACGCTACGAAATACTATTGACTACTCTTGATATTCTATATGATTAACTCGTTTCATTTGACTATTTGAAGGAAATGGTACCGACTACTCGACACACCTTGAATATGAGCGAAGAGGAATTTCGTGCCTTTCTTTCTTCAAACATAGCCGCAGTACAGGCTGCGCTACATACCAACAATAACCTTGGATCTAGCAGTACAGGAAATCGTGTAGGATGCAACTACAAAGAATTCACTGCCTGCAAACCTTTGGAATTTGATGGAACCGAAGGACCGATCGGATTGAAACGGTGGACCGAGAAGGTCGAATCGGTGTTTGCCATAAGTAAGTGTACTGAAGAGGACAAAGTGAAGTATGCTACGCATACCTTCACAGGTTTTGCGTTAACATGGTGGAATACCTATCTAGAGCAAGTTGGACAAGATGATGCTTACGCACTACCGTGGTCAGCATTCAAGCACTTGATGAACGAGAAGTATCGTCCCAGAACCGAGGTCAATAAGCTCAAGACAGAACTTAGAGGGTTACGAACCCAAGGATTTGATATTACCACGTACGAAAGACAATTCACAGAATTATGCCTATTGTGTCCGGGAGCATTCGAAGATGAGGAAGAGAAGATCGACGCGTTTGTGAAAGGATTACCGGAAAGAATCCAAGAAGATATAAGTTCACACGAGCCCACCTCCATACAACAGGCATGTAGAATGGCTCACAAACTAGTGAACCAGATTGAAGAAAGAATTAAAGAACAGACTGCTAAAGAGGCCAATGTGAAGCAAGTCAAAAGAAACTGGGAGGAAAACGGTGATAAGAATCACTAATACAACAACAACAGCAATTACAACAATAATCGCAACAACTATCCCAACAATCGCAACATCAATCGCAACTACAACAACAACAACAACAACAACAACAACTACAACTACAACAATCATCCCAACAACAATAATAACCGCAACAACAACAACAATCAGAAGCAGCTATGCCAAAGGTGTGAAAAGTATCACTCGGGGTTCTGCACCAAATTTTGCAACAAGTGTAAAAGAAATGGTCATAACGCGGCGAAGTGTGAGGTCTACAGACCAGGGGTTAACAGAACGAAAGGAACAAATGGTGTCGAACGAGTAATGGCGGAGAAAGTAGTGTTGGAGCAAGTTATGCCAATGTAGTTTGTTATAAATGTGGAAAACCCGGCCACATTATTAGAAATTGCCCGAACCAAGAGAATACGAATGGACAAGGTCACAGAAGAGTTTTCAATATTAATGCGGCAGAGGCACAGGAAGACCCGGAGCTTATTACGGGTACGTTTATTATTGACAATAAATCTGCTTACGTTTTATTTGATTCGGGTGCGGATAGAAGCTATATGAGTAGAGATTTTTGTGCTAAATTAAGTTGTCCATTGACGCTTTTGGATAGTAAATTTTTACTCGAATTAGCAAATGGTAAACTAATTTCAGCAGATAATATATGTCGGAATCGAGAAATTAAACTGGTTAGCGAAATATTTAAGATTGACTTGATACCAGTAGAGTTAGGGAATTTTGATGTGATAATCGGTATGGACTGGTTGAAAGAAGTGAAAGCAGAGATCGTTTGTTACAAAAATGCAATTCGCATTATACGAGAAAAAGGAAAACCCTTAATGGTGTACGGAGAAAAGGGCAACACGAAGCTACATCTTATTAGTAATTTGAAGGCACAAAAACTAATAAGAAAAGGTTGCTATGCTGTTCTAGCACACGTCGAGAAAGTACAAACTGAAGAAAAGAGCATCAATGATGTTCCCGTCGCAAAAAAATTTCCCGATGTATTTCCGAAAGAATTACCGGGATTACCCCCACATCGATCCGTTGAATTTCAAATAGATCTTGTACCAGGAGCTGCACCAATAGCTCGT
This sequence comes from Rutidosis leptorrhynchoides, assembly GCF_046630445.1. Classification (NCBI taxonomy): domain Eukaryota; kingdom Viridiplantae; phylum Streptophyta; class Magnoliopsida; order Asterales; family Asteraceae; genus Rutidosis; species Rutidosis leptorrhynchoides. The sequence continues at coordinate 340,583,062 of NC_092338.1, read as the reverse complement.
GCTCCTTACAGACTCGCACCCAGCGAGATGAAAGAACTACAAAGCCAATTACAAGAACTTTTAGAGCGTGGTTTCATTCGACCAAGCACATCACCGTGGGGAGCTCCTGTTTTGTTTGTCAAGAAGAAAGATGGTACATTCAGGTTGTGTATCGACTACCGAGAGTTGAACAAACTTACCATCAAGAACCGCTACCCACTACCGAGAATTGACGACTTATTTGATCAACTACAAGGCTCGTCTGTTTATTCAAAGATTGACTTACGTTCCGGGTATCATCAAATGCGGGTGAAAGAAGATGATATTCCAAAGACTGCTTTCAGAACACGTTACGGTCATTACGAGTTTATGGTCATGCCGTTTGGTTTAACTAATGCACCAGCTGTGTTCATGGACCTTATGAACCGAGTGTGTGGACCATACCTTGACAAGTTTGTCATTGTTGTCATTGATGACATACTTATTTACTCAAAGAATGACCAAGAACACGGTGAACATTTGAGAAAGGTGTTAGAAGTATTGAGGAAGGAAGAATTGTACGCTAAGTTTTCAAAGTGTGCATTTTGGTTGGAAGAAGTTCAATTCCTCGGTCACATAGTGAACAAAGAAGGTATTAAGGTGGATCCGACAAAGATAGAAACTGTTGAAAAGTGGGAAACGCCGAAAACTCCGAAACACATACGCCAGTTTTTAGGACTAGCTGGTTACTACAGAAGGTTCATCCAAGACTTTTCCAGAATAGCAAAACCCTTGTGCATTAACGCATAAAGGGAAGAAATTTGAATGGAAGGATGAACAAGAGAAAGCGTTTCAGTTATTGAAGAAAAAGCTAACTACGGCACCTATATTGTCATTGCCTAAAGGGAATGATGATTTTGTGATTTATTGTGATGCATCAAAGCAAGGTCTCGGTTGTGTATTAATGAAACGAACGAAGGTGATTGCTTATGCGTCTAGACAATTAAAGATTCACGAACAAAATTATACGACGCATGATTTGGAATTAGGCGCGGTTGTTTTTGCATTAAAGACTTGGAGGCACTACTTATATGATGTCAAAAGTATTATATATATCGACCACAAAAGTCTTCAACACATATTTAATCAGAAACAACTGAATATGAGGCAGCGTAGGTGGATTGAAATGTTGAATGATTACGACTTTGAGATTCGTTACCACCCGGGGAAGGCAAATGTGGTAGCCGACGCCTTGAGCAGGAAGGACAGAGAACCCATTCGAGTAAAATCTATGAATATAATGATTCACAATAACCTTACTACTCAAATAAAGGAGGCGCAACAAGGAGTTTTAAAAGAGAGAAATTTAAAGGATGAAATACCCAAAGGATTGAAGAAGCATCTTAATATTCAGGAAGACGGAACCCGGTATAGGGCTAAAAGGATTTGGGTACCAAAATTTGGAGATATGAGAGAAATGGTACTTAGAGAAGCTCATAAAACCAGATGCTCAATACATCCTGGAACGGGGAAGATGTACAAGGATCTCAAGAAACATTTTTGGTGGCCGGGTATGAAAGCCGATGTTGCTAAATACGTAGGAGAATGTTTGACGTGTTCTAAGGTCAAAGCTGAGCATCAGAAACCATCAGGTCTACTTCAACAACCCGAAATTCCGGAATGGAAATGGGAAAACATTACCATGGATTTCATCACTAAATTGCCAAGGACTGCAAGTGGTTTTGATACTATTTGGGTAATAGTTGATCGTCTCACCAAATCAGCACACTTCCTGCCAATAAGAGAAGATGACAAGATGGAGAAGTTAGCACGACTGTATTTGAAGGAAGTCATCTCCAGACATGGAATACCAATCTCTATTATCTCTGATAGGGATGGCAGATTTATTTCAAGATTCTGGCAGACATTACAACAAGCATTAGGAACTCGTTTAGACATGAGTACTGCATATCATCCACAAACTGATGGGCAGAGTGAAAGGACGATACAAACGCTTGAAGACATGCTACGAGCATGTGTTATTGATTTCAGAAACTGTTGGGATCGACATCTACCGTTAGCAGAATTTTCCTACAACAACAGCTACCATTCAAGCATTGAGATGGCGCCGTTTGAAGCACTTTATGGTAGAAAGTGCAGGTCTCCAATTTGTTGGAGTGAAGTGGGGGATAGACAGATTACGGGTCCGGAGATAATACAAGAAACTACCGAGAAGATCATCCAAATTCAACAACGGTTGAAAAACGCCCAAAGTCGACAAAAGAGCTACGCTGACATTAAAAGAAAAGATATAGAATTTGAAATTGGAGAGATGGTCATGCTTAAAGTTGCACCTTGGAAAGGCGTTGTTCGATTTGGTAAATGAGGGAAATTAAATCCAAGGTATATCGGACCATTCAAGATTATTGATCGTGTCGGACCAGTAGCTTACCGGCTTGAGTTACCTCAACAAATCGTGGCTGTACATAACACTTTTCACGTCTCGAATTTGAAGAAATGTTTTGCTAAAGAAGATCTCACTATTCCGTTAGATGAAATCCCAATCAACGAAAAACTTCAATTCATCGAAGAACCCGTCGAAATAATGGATCTTGAGGTTAAAAGACTTAAGCAAAACAAGATACCAATTGTTAAGGTTCGATGGAATGCTTGTAGAGGACCCGAGTTCACCTGGGAATGAGAAGATCAGATGAAGAAGAAATACCCGCATTTATTTCCAGAAGATACGTCAACACCTCCAACTGCTTAAAATTTCGGGACGAAATTTATTTAACGGGTAGGTACTGTAGTGACCTGAACTTTTCCATGTTTATATATATATTAAATGAAATTGTTATTTACATGATTAAGTGTTTCCAACATGTTAAGCAATCAAACTTGTTAAGACTTGATTAATTGAAATAGGTTTCATATAGACAATTGACCACCCAAGTTGACCGGTGATTCACGAACGTTAAAACTTGTAAAAACTATATGATGTCATATATATGGTTATATATATAGTTAACATGATATTATGATAAGTAAACATATCATTAAGTATATTAACAATGAACTTCATTTGTAAAAACAAGACTACTAACTTAATGATTTTGAAACGAGACATATATGTAACGATTATCGTTGTAACGACATTTAATGTATATATATCATATTAAGAGATATTCGTACATCATAATATCATGATAATATAATAATTTAAAATCTCATTTGATATTATAAACATTGGGTTAACAACATTTAACAATATCGTTAACCTAAAGGTTTCAAAACAACACTTACATGTAACGACTAACGATGACTTAACGACTCAGTTAAAATGTATATACATGTAGTGTTTTAATATGTATTCATACACTTTTGAAATATTTCAATACACTTATCAAAATACTTCTACTTAACAAAAATTCTTACAATTATATCCTCGTTCAGTTTCATCAACAATTCTACTCGTATGCACCCGTATTCGTACTCGTACAATACACAGCTTTTATATGTATGTACTATTGGTATATACACTCCAATTATCAGCTCTTAGCAACCCATGTGAGTCACCTAACACATGTGGGAACCATCATTTGGCAACTAGCATGAAATATCTCATAAAATTACAAAAATATGAGTAATCATTCATGACTTATTTACATGAAAACAAAATTACATATCCTTTATATCTAATCCATACACCAACGACCAAAAACACCTACAAATACTTTAATTCTTCAATTTTCTTCATCTAATTGATCTCTCTCAAGTTCTATCTTCAAGTTCTAAGTGTTCTTCATAAATTCTACATGTTCTAGTTTCATAAAATCAAGAATACTTCCAAGTTTGCTAGGTTACTTCCAATCTTGTAGAGTGATCATCCAACCTCAAGAAATATTTCTTATTTACAGTAATATATCTTTCTAATACAAGGTAATACTCATATTTAAACTTTGATTCAATTTCTATAACTATAACAATCTTATTTCGAGTGAAAATCTTACTTGAACTGTTTTCGTGTCATGATTCTGCTTCAAGAACTTTCAAGCCATCCAAGGATCCTTTGAAGCTAGATCCATTTTTCTCATTTCTAGTAGCTTTATCCAGAAAACTTGAGGTAGTAATGATGTTCATAACATCATTCGATTCATACATATAAAGCTATCGTATTCGAAGGTTTAAACTTGTAATCACTAGAACATAGTTTAGTTAATTCTAAACTTGTTCGCAAACAAAAGTTAATCCTTCTAACTTGACTTTTAAAATCAACTAAACACATGTTATATATCTATATGATATGCTAACTTAATGATTTAAAACCTTGAAACACGAAAAACACCGTAAAACCGGATTTACGCCGTCGTAGTAACACCGGGGGCTGTTTTGGGTTAGTTAATTAAAAACTATGATTAAGTTTGATTTAAAAGTTGTTCTTCGGGGAAAATTATTTTTCTTATGAACATGAAACTATATCCAAAAATTATGGTTAAACTCAAAGTGGAAGTATGTTTTCTAAAATGGTCATCTAGACGTCGTTCTTTCGACTGAAATTACTACCTTTACAAAAACGACTTGTAACTTATATTTCCGACTATAAACCTATACTTTTTCTGTTTAGATTCATAAAATAGAGTTCAATATGAAACCATAGCAATTTTATTCACTCAAAACGGATTTAAAATGAAGAAGTTATGGGTAAAACAAGATTGGATAATTTTTCTTGTTGTAGCAACGTGAAAATTGGTAATGAATCTTTATTAATCATATCCTAGCTAACTTATATTGTATTATACATGTATTCTAATATATTATGTAATCTTGGGATACCATAGACACGTATGTAAATGTTTTGACATATCATATCGACCCATGTGTATATATTATTTGGAACAACCATAGACACTCTATATGCAGTAATGTGGGAGTTAGCTATACAGGGTTGAGGTTGATTCCAAAAATATATATACTTTGAGTTGTGATATAGCCTGAGACGTGTATACACTGGGTCGTGGATTGATTCAAGATAATATATATCAATTTTTTTCTGTACATCTAACGTTGGACAACTAGTTGTAGGTTACTAACGAGGACAGCTGACTTAATAAACTTAAAACATCAAAATGTATTAAAAGTGTTGTAAATATATTTTGAATATACTTTGATATATATGTACATATTTGTTATAGGTTCGTGAATTGACCAGTGGCCAAGTCTTACTTCCCGACGAAGAAAAAATCTGTGAAAGTGAGTTATCGTCCCACTTTTAAAATCTAATATTTTTGGGATGAGAATACATGCAGGTTTTATAAATGATTTACAAAATAGACACAAGTACGTGAAACTACATTCTATGGTTGAATTATTGAAATCGAATATGCCCCTTTTTATTAAGTCTGGTAATCTAAGAATTAGGGAATAGACACCCTAATTGACGCAAATCCTAAAGATAGATCTATTGGGCCTAACAAACCCCATCCAAAGTACCGGATGCTTTAGTACTTCGAAATTTATATCATATCCGAAGGGTGTCCCGGAATGATGGGGATATTCTTATATATGCATCTTGTTAATGTCGGTTACCAGGTGTTCACCATATGACTGATTTTTATCTCTATGTATGGGATGTATATTGAAATATGAAATCTTGTGGTCTATTGTTACGATTTGATATATATAGGTTAAACCTATAACTCACCAACATTTTTGTTGATGTTTTAAGCATGTTTATTCTCAGGTGATTATTAAGAGCTTCGGCTCTCGCATACTTAAATAAGGACAAGATTTGGAGTCCATGCTTGTATGATATTGTGTAAAAACTGCATTCAAGAAACTTATTTCGTTGTAACATATTTGTATTATAAACCATTATGTAATAATCGTGTGTAAACAGGATATTTTTGATTATCATTATTTGATAATCTACGTAAAGCTTTTTAAACCTTTATTGAAGAAATAAAGGTTATGGTTTGTTTTAAAATGAATGCAGTCTTTGAAAAACGTCTCATATAGAGGTCAAAACCTCGCAACGAAATCAATTAATATGGAACGTTTTTAATCAATAAGAACGGGACATTTCAACGGTGATGGTGGGTAAATGATGTCCATCAGGTGGGTCATCTGTTCCTCAACCTCAGTTACCCGAGCACGGAGGATATGCACTTCCCTCGTTAGTTCCTCGACGACGGGGGATGCTGGTGGGGCAGGCTGTGCATGTGGTGCCGGTGGTGCAGATGGTGCAGTACCACAAGTAGATGGTGCGTAACGGGCAACCTTACACACGAATGGATCAGCAGGATACGGCACAACCCTCTTACAGGGGGTAACCCTAACCAACTGTCCACGTGCGTCCAAGAACGGTCTACCTCCATTAACCCCTGGAATAACGGTACCATTGAAACGATACCGCTTCTTCGGCGGGGTAGAGGGCGGTTGCAAGGGCGCCTCCTCAGGGTCCTCCTCGGAATCATCCTCGGAATCTTCCTTAGAATCCTCCTCGCTGTAGTCATCGGATGATGAGTTGTCTGAATCATCCGAGGGTGGATCTGCTCGGCCGGTAGTCATAAGTCGATATCTAAAAGGTGGAATCGGTATGACACGTCCATCAGTAAGACGTCTAACCCAATGCCCACGCTCATTACAAAAAGGACCGTCCCCATTTCCCCCAGGAATCACAGTACCACCGGGATGGTGCTGTGGCACCGGCAGTCTAGGGCTAGGTGGAGCTGGAATCTCCTCTGGATCCTCGTCTACGTCCGAGACGTCCATAAGGTCAAGCACAAGTCCACTGGAAGGTAAATCACCATAGTCGTCGGAGGATAGCGGTGACGGGGTCTGTGAGTCAGCAACAATGGTAGGCGATGCAGCGGATGAATCTGAGTCACTCTCCAAATCAACGATAATGGGCGGTATGTCCGACATCTGAACAAGGAAAAATAACTTTTTCATGTCAGTAAGATAGATAGTAAGCACGTAATTAGCCACTACATGATCCTAGCAGCACATAGCACGGCAAAATAGCAAAATCCTACAATAGTATCATGCAATCGGAAGCAGATAGTAACATGCAGTAGCGAGAATAAGCAGTAGCATACAACAAGTACACATAGCAGTAAAAGTAAGCAGTAATGCAACCTAATTCCCTACAACCAATGCTCTGATACCAAATGTGATGCCCCGTATAAAATTAATGTGTACGGATAATCAACAATAGGATCATTACAAGGTCAAACACTATATGCTTTTTTAAAATAAGATTGTATTCATAAAAAGGGGTGACGTCTTAACCAACATCAAAAGTTTTACAAACGATAGTATGCCTCTATGAATAGAAAGAAATTAACATAAGTACGAGACCCAAAGGTCATTACAAATTCATTGTTTAAAAGTAACATAGTTCGTGAATGCAAGGTAAAAGTTTCATGCAGATACATCTCTAACAAAAGCAGCGGGAGTCTACACAGCAAAACTACTACAACGGAAGCATCAAACCTCTAAGCACCTGGGAAAACATGCTTAAAAATGTCAACACGAATGTTGGTGAGCTATAGTTTAATTATAACAGTAATGTAAGGTAGGCCATGATATTTCAGTATTTCAAAACATTATGAAAAGTATATGTTTATCCGTGGGTACTTGGTAACTAACTTAACGTAATATCATCCCCTAAAAGTACACTTGGCGAGTGCGTAAGTCTACGAAGTATTAAACACCCATTAAATGCTAGCGAGACTAGCCCGAGTGGGGAAGTCAAACCCTATGGATCCATATCTAAGATTCGCGTTCACCAGTTCAAAAACCAATGACTAAACGTTACCGAGCTAAGGGGAAAGTTTATGCCGTTATATAACCCACACATACAATAAGTTTAAGTACTCGTGCCTAGTAAGTAAAATGTAAAAAGCACATGTATTCTCAGTCCCAAAAATAGTTGAAGTAAAAAGGGATGCTATAACTCACGGTGAATAAGCAGTAAAAGTCGATACGAGGTAAGTAAGCAAGTAAGTCGGTCCGAAAGGTCCTCAACCTAAGTCAAAAGTTACTAATTCAGTAATTTGTTCCCAAAAGCTTAAAAGTATGTAAGTTAGGTGTTAAGTATATCATCATCATCAACATCATACGTAAAAAGTAAAGTAAGTTTTCAATCAAGGATAGAGACCGAAACAAAGGCTGAATTCGTTCAGATGCTACGACTTCTATACAAACTGAAATATCGTGAGGCCAGTGGCCATGGCTCCATATGTGAGTCCTCTAACCGCTGACCAATTTTCAGAGCCTAACTCTTCTTCGTTTGACCGTGGCGATGGTTTATGTGCGAGTAGGTCAGAAATTTCGGCACAACGTTACAAGGGCGTAGTGACTTTCGGAAGGCTATAAATCCTAAACCGTACATCAGATTTAGGCAAGCCCTAAACTAAAAGTCATCTACTCGAACCGAACTATCTAGAATTTAACTTTTCCAGTAGCCCAGGAGCTTGATCAGACCCTGAAAATAGAAAGCAAGTGCTCCGTTGGGTTTCTCGGTGTTTGATGCTCATCACGGTTCTCATCCTTGATGCGTATAAGCCTCAAGTGTACAACTCTTGATGTTTTAGCATCACTTTAACCATAAACACACAAAGTTAAGACTAGGAAACAAATAACAACTCATGTACGAGTTTGAGCAAGATGATGAACCAAAGTCACATCAATTCCTAGTTTCAACACAATCACAAGTTCTATTAAGCTATAAACTTTGTATCAAACTAAATAAGCAAGACCTTAAGCTAGAGAGCTTAGATCTTAGCTAAATATTAAAGACCTTAGACTACAAAGTCTATGTAGTGACCCGAACTTTTCCATGTTTAAATATATATTAAATGAAATTGTTATTTACATGATTAAGTGTTTTCAACATGTTAAGCAATCAAACTTGTTAAGACTTGATTAATTGAAATAGGTTTCATATAGACATTTGACCACCTAAGTTGACCGGTGATTCACGAACGTTAATACTTGTAAAAACTATATGATGACATATATATGATTATATATATAGTTAACATGATATTATGAAAAGAAAGTATCTCATTAGGTATTTTAACAATGAGTTATATACATAAAATTGAGTTTATTGAATTAAGAAACTCGAAACGATATATATAACGATTATTGTTATAACAACTTCTTACTAAATACATATGAATCATATTAAGATATTGATACACTATGTTTAATCATGATAAATGATAAGTAAACATATCATTAAGTGTATTAACAATGAACTACATATGTAAAAACAAGACTACTAACTTAATGATTTCGAAACGAGACATATATGTAACGATTATCGTTGTATCGACATTTAAATGTATATATATCATATTAAGATATATTAATATATCATAATATCATGATAATATAATAATTTAACATCTCATTAGATATAATAAACATTGGGTTAACAACATTTAACAAGATCGTTAACTTAAAGGTTTCAAATCAACATTTACATGTAACGACTAACGATGACTTAACGACTCGGTTAAAATGTATATACATGTAGTGTTTTAATATGTATTCATACACTTTTTAAAGACTTCAAGACACTTATCAAAATACTTCTACTTAACAAAAATGCTTAAAATTACATCCTCGTTCAGTTTCATCAACAATTCTACTCGTATGCACCCGTATTCGTACTCGTACAATACACAGCTTTTAGATGTATGTACTATTGGTATATACACTCTAATGATCAGCTCTTAGCAGCCCATGTGAGTCACCTAACACATGTGGGAACCATCATTTGGCAACTAGCATGAAATATCTCATAAAATTACAAAAATATGAGTAATCATTCATGACTTATTTACATGTAAACAAAATTACACATCCTTTATATCTAATCCATATACCAATGACCAAAAACACCTACAAACGCTTTAATTCTTCAATTTTCTTCATCTAATTGATCTCTCTCAAGTTCTATCTTCAAGTTCTAAGTGTTCTTCATAAATTCTACAAGTTCTAGTTTCATAAAATCAAGAATACTTCCAAGTTTGCTAGCTTACTTCCAATCTTGTAGAGTGATCATCCAACCTCAAGAAATCTTTCTTATTTACAGTAAGATATCTTTCTAATACAAGGTAATACTCATATTCAAACTTTGATTCAATTTCTATAATTATAACAATCTTATTTCGAGTGAAAATCTTACTTGAACTTGTTTTCGTGTCATGATTCTACTTCAAGAACTTTCAAGCCATCCAAGATTCTTTGAAGCTAGATCCATTTATCACTTTTCCAGTTAGTTTATCCACAAAACTTGAGGTAGTAATGATGTTCATAACATCATTCGATTCATACATATAAAGCTATCTTATTAGAAGGTTTAAACTTGAAATCACTAGAACATAGTTTAGTTAATTCTAAACTTGTTCGCAAACAAAAGTTAATCCTTCTAACTTGAATTTTAAAATCAACTAAAAACATGTTCTATATCTATATGATATGCTAACTTAATGATTTAAAACCTGGAAACAAGAAAAACACCGTAAAACTGGACATACGCCGTCGTAGTAACACTGCGGGCTGTTTTGGGTTTGATAATTAAAAACTATGATAAACTTTGATTTAAAAGTTGTTCTTCTGGGAAAATTATTTTTCTTATGAACATGAAACTTTATCCAAAAATCATGGTTAAACTCAAAGTGGAAGTATGTTTTTCAAAATGGTCATCAAGACGTCGTTCTTTCGACTGAAATGACTACCTCTTACAAAAACAACTTGTAACTTATATTTCTGACTATAAACCTATACTTTTTCTGTTTATATTCATAAAATAGAGTTCAATATGAAACCATAGCAATTTGATTCACTCAAAACGGATTTAAAATGAAGAAGTTATGGGTAAAACAAGATTGGATATTTTTTGATTTTTGTAGCTACGGGAAATATTAACAATTCTATACAAATCATATCCTAGCTAACTTATATTGTATTATACATGTATTCTAATATATTATGTAATCTTGGGATACCATAGACACGTATGCAAATGTTTTGACATATCATATCGACCCATGTATATATATTATTTGGAACAACCATAGACACTTTATATGCAGTAATATTGAAGTTAGCTATACAGGGTTGAGGTTGATTCCAAATATATATATACTTTGAGTTGTGATCTATCCTAAGATGTGTATACACTGGGTCGTAGATTGATTCAAGATAATTTATATATCGATTTATTTCTGTACATCTAACTGTGGACAACTAGTTGTAGGTTACTAACGAGGACAGCTGACTTAATAAACTTAAAATATCAAAATGTATTAAAAGTGTTGTAAATATATTTTGAACATACTTTGATATATATTTACATATTTGTTATAGGTTAGTAAATCGACCAGTGGCCAAGTCTTACTTCCCGACAAAGTAAAAATCTGTGAAAGTGAGTTATAGTCCCACTTTTAAAATCTAATATTTTGGGATGAGAATACATGCAGTGTTATAAATTTTTTACGAAATAGACACAAGTAATTGAAACTACATTATATGGGTGAATGATCGAAGCTGAATATGCCCCTTTTGCTTGGTAGCCTAAGAATTAGTAAACCGATCTACTAATTGACGCGAATACTAAAAATAGATCTATTGGGCCTAACGAACCCCATCCAAAGTACCAGGTGCTTTAGTACTTCGAATTCGTTTTTATCATGTCCGAAGAATTTCCCAGAATGATAGGGGATATTCTTATATGCATATTGTTAATGTCGGTTACTAGGTGTTCACCATATGAAGGAATTTTATCTCTATGTATGGGATGTATATTGAAATATGAAATCTTGTGGTCTATTATTATGATTTGATAATATATAGGTTAAACCTATAACTCACCAACATTTTTGTTGATTTTTTAAGCATGTTTATTCTCAGGTGATTATTAAGAGCTTCCGCTGTTGCATACTAAAATAAGGACAAGATTTGGAGTCCATGCCTGTAAGATATTATGTAAAAACTGCATTCAAGAAACTTATTTTTGATGTAATATGTTCTTATTGTAAACCATTATGTAGTGGTCGTGTGTAAACGGTATATTTTAGATTATCATTATTTGATAATCTACGTAATGCTTTTTTTTTAAACCTTTATCGATAAAATAAAGGTTATGGTTGTTTAAAAAATGAATGCAGTCTTTGAAAAATGTCTCATATAGAGGTCAAAACCTCGCGACGAAATCAATTAATATGGAACGTTTATAATCAATATGAACGGGACATTTCAGTTGGTATCCGAGCGTTGGTCTTAGAGAACCAGAAAATTGCATTAGTGTGTCTTACCGAGTTTGTTAGGATGCATTAGTGAGTCTGGACTTCGACCGTGTTTTTTCTTCAAAAAAAAAAAAAAGATTGCTTAACATTTTTTTTGTTGGAAACTATATATTATTAACATGTAAATATTATGTGATATATTAATCTCTTAACGCGTTTGATATTGTGTGATAGATGTCTACCTCTAGTACAAATCCCATTGATTCACCTAATAATAATGAAGAGTCGAATATATTTTGGGAAGATTCACAAATTCCCGAAGAGGAACCGGAAGAAGAGGAACCGGAAGAGGAGGAATCGGAAGAAGAGGAACCAGAAGAGGAGGAATCGGAAGAGGAGGAACCAGAAGAAGAAGAGGTTCCAGAGGAAGAAATATTGATACCTATAGTAAATCGATTAAATAAAAGAAAATCCTCAACCAACGGACCAAAGTTAATAATGGTCAATGGTGTTTCCGCCGAGGATGCAAAATATTGGGAAGATTACCAATTTTCCGATGAATTGGATCCCGATGAGGATTCCGATGATATTATAGAAATTACCTCGACCCAATTTAATAAAGCGAAAGAAAATAATAAGGGAAAAGGTATAAAAATAGAGAAACCCGATTCCAACCCCGATGAACTTTCCGTATTTCCTAAAATGTAACAATGACCCGGGAACCTCTAAACCACCAGGTTTTTCTAAACCATTATATAAAACGACGGCTCGTATTAGAGGAACACCATATATTCCTAGAAAATTAGGAAAACGAACCAAGTCCGAAGAAGAAGAAACCAGTTATTCAGATTAGAGGGTTGTAATCATGTTGTGTATTATATGTATTGTAGTGTGCTTGTATTTTTTTTGTTCTATGTAAAAATTGCTTGTATTGTTTGTTAATTATCTTTTACGAATCTAATTCTTGTCTATTTTACAGTATAAAAACAAAATGGACGTTAAGGGTAGACAACCGAATATTTTAGAAGACCTACCAGAGGATATGATTGAGGAAATCTTGTCTAGAGTCGGTCAGAATTCATCAGCACATTTAGTTATGGTGAAATTAACTTGTCAAACATTTGAAACACTTTCCAGAAATGCCTTAGTTTATAAAAGGCTTTCCTTTGATAGGTTGGGTATATCACATTGGGGAGACCGTAAGTTACGCCGTGTTTTTTTTAAAGCGTTAAATGCGGGGAACATAAATGCAATTTTACGCTACGGGTTAAGAAACTATTTGGCTCAACATATCCCAACATAGGATTTCGTGAATTAGAAAGAGCTTCTAACATTATTGGTTAGTGATGTTCGCTTCTTACCAAAGTGAGAAAAAGAATATCGAATTGTAACTTTTAAATAAAACCTTCCCACAAGTGACGGATTCAGTTGTTGGGGTGAGAAACAAGGTTTTTAGATTATTACGGGGCTGTTGGACATTACGAAACCCTCGTCCTTTTGACGACGTTACAACATGCTACCTAGCCAATGGTCATAACGGTTATTTTCCACAAGACCAAGGATGGGAAGTCGTCTTAGTAAAACCAGAATGCATGACTTGTTTCTGGACTTATGAATTACGTGTCTTTATTTCCTTTGCTGAACAACTTGCGTATTAACTAGATTTATCTTCAATGTCCTGTATCATAGTGTACTATATTTCATGTTATATGTAATATAGTGAAGTTGTAAGTTTGAAGAATATTTGTATATGATATATTATTATAATCAGTTTTTCATATGGAATTGTAGAAGTTGAATTGTATATTAGCTACTAAGTATGAACTTAACGGGTAGGTAGTACCCGAATTTAAACTTATAAAACGCTAATATGAAGAAAAAGCTTTTATAAATGAGTTCATATTATGCTACGAAATACTATTGACTACTCTTAATATTCTGTATGATTAACAAGATTCAGTTCTCTGTTTTGAAGGAAATGGCACCGACTACTCGACACACCATGAATATGAACGAAGAGGAATTTCGTACCTTTCTTGCTGCAAACATAGCCGCAGTACAGGCTGCGCTACATACCAACAATAACGCTGAATCTAGCAATGCAGCTAACGGCGCAAGAAATCGTGTAGGATGCACCTACAAAGAATTCACTGCCTGCAAACCTTTGGAATTTGATGGAACCGAAGGACCAATTGGATTGAAACGGTGGACCGAGAAAGTCGAATCGGTGTTTGCCATAAGTAAGTGTACTGAAGAGGACAAAGTTAAGTACGCTACGCATACCTTCATAGGTACTGCGTTAATGTGGTGGAACACCTATCTTGAACAGGTAGGACAAAATGCTGCTTACGCACTACCGTGGTCGGCATTCAAGCAATTGATGAACGAGCAGTATCGTCCTAGAAACGAAGTCAATAAACTCAAGGCAGAACTTAGAGAGTTACGAACACAAGGGTTCGACGTTACCACATATGAACGACGATTCACAGAGTTGTGCCTATTGTGTCCGGGAGCATTCAAAGATGAAGAAGAGAAGATCGACGCGTTTGTAAAAGGGTTACCAGTAAGGATTCAAGAAGATGTAAGTTCACACGAGCCCTCTTCTATACAGAAGGCAAGTCGAATGGTTCATAAACTCATAAATCAGATTGAGAGAAGAATTAAAGAGCAGGCGGCTGAAGAAGCCAACACGAAACAACTCAAGAGGAAGTGGGAGGAAAACGGTGACAAGAGTCACCAGTACAACAACAATAACAATTACAACCACAATCGCAACAACTATCCCAACAACCGCAACAACAATCGCAACAATAACCGCAATCCTAACAATAACTACAACAAACATCCCAACAACAACAACAATAACTACAACAACCGTTTCAATAACAATAACAATCCCAACAACAACCTCAATAACAACAACGGCAACAAAAACCAAAAACAGCCATGTCATAGGTGTGAAGAAAATCACCAGGGGTTTTGCACGACATTTTGCAACAGGTGTAAAAGAAATGGTCATAGCGCGACAAAGTGTGAGGTCTACAGACCAAAGTTTAACAGAACTAAGGGAGTAAATAATGCCGGAACAAGTAATGCCGAAACAAATAGTTTCAGAGCAAGTAATACCAACGCTGTTGGTTATAAATGTGGAAAACCGGGCCACATTATTAGAAATATCCCGAATCAGGGGAATACTAATGGGCAGGGCCGTGGAAGAGTTTTCAATATTAATGCGGCAGAAGCACAGGAAGACCCGGAGCTTGTTAAGTGTACGTTTCTTATTGACGATAAATCTGCTTATGTTTTATTTGATTCGGGTGCGGATAGAAGCTATATGAGTAGAGAATTTTGTGCTAAATTAAGTTGCCCATTGACGCCTTTGGATAGTAAATTTTTACTCGAATTAGCAAATGGTAAATTAATTTCAGCAGATAATATATGTCGGAATCGAGAAATTAAACTGGTTAGTGAAACATTTAAGATTGACTTGATACCAGTAGAGTTAGGGAGTTTTGATGTGATAATCGGTATGGACTGGTTGAAAGAAGTGAAAGCAGAGATCGTTTGTTACAAAAATGCAATTCGCATTATACGAGAAAAAGGAAAACCCTTAATGGTGTACGGAGAAAAGAGCAACGCAAAGTTAAATCTTATTAGTAACCTGAAGGCACAAAAACTAATAAGAAAAGGTTGCTATTATGTGCTAGCACACGTCGAGAAAGTCAATTCCGAAGAAAAGAACATCAATGATATTTCCGTCGCAAAAGAATTTCCCGATGTATTTCCAAAAGAATTACCGGGACTACCTCCACACCGATCCGTTGAATTTCAAATAGACCTTGTACCGGGAGCTGCACCAATAGCTCGTGCTCCATACAGACTCGCACCTAGAAAAATGAAGGAACTTCAGAGCCATTTACAAGAAATTTTAGAGCGTGGTTTCATTCGACCAAGCACATCACCGTGGGGAGCTCCTATTTTGTTTGTCAAGAAGAAAGATGGTACATTCAGGTTGTGTATCGACTACCGAGAGTTGAACAAACTTACCATCAAGAACCGCTACCCACTACCGAGAATCGACGACTTATTTGATCAACTACAAGGCTCGTCTGTTTATTCGAAGATCGATTTACGTTCTGGATATCATCAAATGCGGGTGAAGGAGGATGATATTCCAAAGACTACTTTTAGGGCGCGTTACGGTCATTACGAGTTTATGGTTATGCCATTTGGATTGACTAACGCACCAGCTGTGTTCATGGACCTCATGAACCGAGTGTGTGGGCTATATCTTGACAAGTTTGTCATTGTTTTCATCGATGACATACTTATTTACTCGAAGAATGATCAAGAGCACGAAGAACACTTGAGAAAAGTGCTAGAGTTGTTAAGGAAAGAAAAACTGTACGCTAAGTTTTCAAAGTGTGCATTTTGGTTGGAAGAAGTTCAATTCCTCGGTCACATAGCGAGCAAAGAAGGTATTCAGGTGGATCCAACAAAGATTGAAACCGTTGAAAAGTGGGAAACCCCGAAAACTCCGAAACACATACGCCAGTTTTTAGGACTAGCTGGTTACTACAGAAGGTTCATCCAAGACTTTTCCAGAATAGCAAAACCCTTGACTACATTAACGCATAAAGGGAAGAAATTTGAATGGAAGGATGAACAAGAGAAAGCGTTTCAGTTATTGAAGAAAAAGTTAACTACGGCACCTATATTGTCATTACCTGAAGGGAATGATGATTTTGTGATATATTGTGATGCCTCAAAGCAAGGTCTCGGTTGTGTATTAATGCAATGAACGAAAGTAATTGCTTATGCGTCTAGACAATTGAAGATTCACGAACAAAATTATACGACGCATGATTTGAAATTAGGCGCGGTTATTTTTGCATTAAAGACTTGGAGGCACTACTTATACTAGGTCAAAAGTATTATATATACCGACCACAAAAGTCTTTAACACATATTTAATCAGAAACAACTGAATATGAGGCAGCGTAGGTGGATTGAATTGTTGAATGATTACAACTTTGAGATTCGTTACCACTCGGGGAAGGTAAATGTGGTAGCCGACGCCTTGAGCAGGAAGGACAGAGAACCCATTCGAGTAAAATCTATGAATATTATGATTCACAATAACTTTACTACTCAAATAAAGGAGGCGCAACAAGGAGTTTTAAAAGAGGGAAATTTAAAGGATGCAATACCCAAAGGATCAGAGAAGCATCTTAATATTCGGGAAGACGGAACCCGGTATAGGGCTGAAAGGATTTGGGTACCAAAATTTGGAGATATGAGAGAAATGGTACTTAGAGAAGCTCATAAAATCAGATACTCAACACATCCTGGAACGGGGAAGTTGTACAAGGATCTCAAGAAACATTTTTGGTGGCCGGGTATGAAAGCCGATGTTGCTAAATACGTAGGAGAATGTTTGACGTGTTCTAAGGTCAAAGCTGAGCATCAGAAACCATCAGGTCTACTTCAACAACCCGAAATCCTGGAATGGAAATGGGAAAACATTACCATAGATTTCATCACTAAATTGCCAAGGACTGCAAGTGGTTTTGATACTATTTGGGTAATAGTTGATCGTCTCACCAAATCAGCACACTTCCTGCCAATAAGAGAAGATGTCAAGATGGAGAAGTTAGCACGACTGTATTTGAAGGAAGTCATCTCCAGACATGGAATACCAATCTCTATTATCTCTGATAGGGATGGTAGATTTATTTCAAGATTCTGGCAGACATTACAACAAGCATTAGGAACTCATCTAGACATGAGTACTGCCTATCATCCACAAACTGATGGGCAGAGCGAAAGGATGATACAAACGCTTGAAGACATGTTACGAGCATGTGTTATTGATTTCTGAAACAGTTGGGATCGACATCTACCGTTAGCTGAATTTTCCTACAATAACAGCTACCATTCAAGCATTGAGATGGCGCCGTTTGAAGCACTTTATGGTAGAAAGTGCAGGTCTCCAATTTGTTGGAGTGAAGTGGGGGATAGACAGATTACGGGTCCGGAGATAATACAAGAAACTACCGAGAAGATCATCCAAATTCAACAACGGTTGAAAACCGCCCAAAGTCGATAAAAGAGCTACGCTGACATTTAAAGAAAATATATAGAATTTGAAATTGGAGAGATGGTCATGCTTAAAGTTTCACCTTGGAAAGGCGTTGTTCGATTTGGTAAACGAGGGAAATTAAATTCAAGGTATATTGGACCATTCAAGATTATTGATCGTGTCGGACCAGTAGCTTACCGACTTGAGTTACCTCAACAACTGGCGGCTGTACATAACACTTTCCACGTCTCGAATTTGAAGAAATGTTTTGCTAAAGAAGATCTCACTATTCCGTTAGATGAAATCCAAATCAACGAAAAATTTCAATTCATCGAAGAACCCGTCAAAATAATGGATCGTGAGGTTAAAAGACTTAAGCAAAACAAGATACCAATTGTTAAGGTTCGATGGAATGCTCGTAGAGGACTCGAGTTCACCTGGGAACAAGAAGATCAGATGAAGAAGAAATACCCGCATTTATTTCCAGAAGATACGTCAACACCTCCAACTGTTTAAAATTTCGGGACGAAATTTATTTAACGGGTAGGTGTCGTAGTGGCCCGAACTTTTCTATGTTTATATATATATTAAATGAAATTGTTATTTACATGATTAAGTGTTTCCAACATGTTAAGCAATCAAACTTGTTAAGACTTGATTAATTGAAATAGGTTTCATATAGACATTTGACCACCTAAGTTGACCGGTGATTCATGAACGTTAAAACTTGTAAAAACTATATGATGACATATATATGATTATATATATAGTTAACATGATATTATGATAATTAAGTATCTCATTAGGTATTTTAACAATGAGTTATATACATAAAATTGAGTTTATTGAATTAAGAAACTCGAAACGATATATATAACGATTATCGTTATAACAACTTCTTACTAAATACATATGAATCATATTAAGATATTGATACACTATGTTTAATCATGATAAATGATAAGTAAACATATCCTTAAGTGTATTAACAATGAACTACATATGTAAAAACAAGACTACTAACTTAATGATTTCGAAACGAGACATATATGTAACGATTATCGTTGTATCGACATTTAAATGTATATATATCATATTAAGATATATTAATATATCATAATATCATGATAATATAATAATTTAACATCTCATTAGATATAATAAACATTGGGTTAACAACATTTAACAAGATCGTTAACTTAAAGGTTTCAAATCAACATTTACATGTAACGACTAACGATGACTTAACGACTCAGTTAAAATGTATATACATGTAGTGTTTTAATATGTATTCATAAACTTTTGAAAGACTTCAAGACACTTATCAAAATACTTCTACTTAACAAAAATGCTTACAATTACATCCTCGTTCAGTTTCATCAACAATTCTACTCGTATGCACCCGTATTCGTACTCGTACAATACACAGCTTTTAGATGTATGTACTATTGGTATATACACTCCAATGATCATCTCTTAGCAGCCCATGTGAGTCACCTAACACATGTGGGAACCATCATTTGGCAACTAGCATGAAATATCTCATAAAATTACAAAAATATGAGTAATCATTCATGACTTATTTACATGAAAACAAAATTACATATCCTTTATATCTAATCCATACACCAACGACCAAAAACACCTACAAACACTTTCATTCTTCAATTTTCTTCATCTAATTGATCTCTCTCAAGTTCTATCTTCAAGTTCTAAGTGTTCTTCATAAATTCTACAAGTTCTAGTTTCATAAAATCAAGAATACTTCCAAGTTTGCTAGCTTACTTCCAATCTTGTAGAGTGATCATCCAACCTCAAGAAATCTTTCTTATTTAAAGTAAGATATCTTTCTAATACAAGGTAATACTCATATTCAAACTTTGATTCAATTTCTATAACTATAACAATCTTATTTCGAGTGGAAATCTTACTTGAACTTGTTTTTCGTGTCATGATTCTGCTTCAAGACCTTTCAAGTCATCCAAGGATCCTTTGAAGCTAGATCCATTTTTCTCATTTCCAGTAGCTTTATCCAGAAAACTTGAGGTAGTAATGATGTTCATAACATCATTCGATTCATACATATAAAGCTATCTTATTCGAAGGTTTAAACTTGTAATCACTAGAACATAGTTTAGTTAATTCTAAACTTGTTCGCAAACAAAAGTTAATCCTTCTAACTTGATTTTTAAAATCAACTAAACACATGTTCTATATCTATATTATATGCTAACTTAATGATTTAAAACCTGGAAACACGAAGAACACTGTAAAACCGGACATACGCCGTCGTAGTAACACCGCAGGATGTTTTGGGTTAATTAATTAAAAACTATGATAAACTTTAATTTAAAAGTTGTTCTTCTGGAAAAATGATTTTTCTTATGAACATGAAACTATATCCAAAAATCATGGTTAAACTCAAAGTGGAAGTATGTTTTCTAAAATGGTCATCTAGACGTCGTTCTTTCGACTGAAATGACTACCTTTACAAAAACGACTTGTAACTTATATTTTTGACTATAAACCTATACTTTTTCTGTTTAGATTCATAAAATAGAGTTCAATATGAAACCATAGAAATTTGATTCACTCAAAACGGATTTAAAATGAAGAAGTTATGGGTAAAACAAGATTGGATAATTTTTCTTGTTGTAGCAACGTGAAAATTGGTAACAAATCTATATTAATCATATCCTAGCTAACTTATATTGTATTATACATGTATTCTAATATATTATGTAATCTTGGGATACCATAGACACGTATGCAAATGTTTTGACATATCATATCGACCCATGTGTATATATTATTTGGAACAACCATAGACACTCTATATGCAGTAATGAGGGAGTTAGCTATACAGGGTTGAGGTTGATTCCAAATATATATATACTTTGAGTTGTGATCTAGCCTGAGACGTGTATACACTGGGTCGTGGATTGATTCAAGATAATATATATCAATTTTTTTCTGTACATCTAACGTTGGACAACTAGTTATAGGTTACTAACGAGGACAGCTGACTTAATAAACTTAAAACATCAAAATATATTAAAAGTGTTGTAAATATATTTTGAATATACTTTGATATATATGTACATATTTGTTATAGGTTCGTGAATCGACCAGTGGCCAAGTCTTACTTCCTGACGAAGTAAAAATCTGTGAAAGTGAGTTATAGTCCCACTTTTAAAATCTAATATTTTTTGGATGAGAATACATGCAGGTTTTATAAATGATTTACAAAATAGACACAAGTACGTGAAACTACATTCTATGGTTGAATTATCAAAATCGAATATGCCCCTTTTTATTAAGTCTGGTAATCTAAGCATTAGGGAACAGACACCCTAATTGACGCGAATCCTAAAGATAGATCTATTGGGCCTAACAAACCCCATCTAAAGTACCAGATGCTTTAGTACTTCGAAATTTATATCATATCCGAAGGGTGTCCCGGAATAATGGGGATATTCTTATATATGCATCTTGTTAATGTCGGTTACCAGGTGTTCACCATATGAATGATTTTTATCTCTATGTATGGTATGTGTATTGAAATATGAAATCTTGTGGTCTATTGTTATGATTTGATATATATATATATATATATATATATATATATATATATATATATATATATATATATATAGGTTAAACCTATAACTCACCAACATTTTTGTTGACGTTTAAAGCATGTTTATTCTCAGGTGAATACTAAGAGCTTCAGCTGTTGCATACTAAAATAAGGACAAGATTTGGAGTCCATGTTTGTATGATATTGTGTAAAAACTGCATTCAAGAAACATATGTCGATGTAATATATTTCTATTGTAAACCATTATGTAATGGTCGTGTGTAAACAGTATATTTTAGATTATCATTATTTGATAATCTACGTAATGCTTTTGAAACCTTTATTGATAAAATAAAGGTTATGGTTGTTTTAAAAATGATTGCAGTCTTTGAAAAACGTCTCATATAGAGGTCAAAACCTCGCAACGAAATCAATTAATATGGAACATTTATAATCAATATGAACGGGACATTTCATAACCTGTGTATAAAATCATTCTCTCGATACATAACATTCATATCAATTGGTGGCAATTATCATGTCCACATAATTCAATGGTGGCAATAGAAATATTATACATTATATGATATAATATGTTATACATTATATGATATAATATGTTGAATATTTAATATTTATAATTGTTATAATTAAAAATCTTTATTATAATAACCCTAAACTTATTAGAATTTTATTAATTACAACTGTAGCAGTAATAATAATAATAGTAATAATATAATTAATAATGAAAGTAATAATAATAATATAACTATATCCTTAACTTGTAATTATATCTAATATATTAATATCACATATTATTAATTATGTAAATTTAATAATTACATACTGTCTAGAATTTTTATATATATATCCCAATATTATGTATAACATTCATATATATCTATACATAGATTTATTTTAATAACAACTTCCTTACCTTATACCTTATTGTACATATTTGAATTCTAATGATTAATTTTTATAATTTCAAATTATTATATATATATATATATATATATATATATATATATATATATATATATATATATATATATATATATATATATATATATATATTCAAACAATTGTTCGTTAATCGTCGGGAGTAGTCAGAGGTTAACTGAATTCATGTAAACAGTTCAAGAATTTTGTGACTCAACATTACAGACTTTGCTTATCTTGCCGAAATCATATAAAGATTAAATTTAAATTTGGTCAAAAATTTCCGGGTCGTCACAGTACCTACTCGTTAAAGAAATTTCGTCCTGAAATTTGATTGGGATCGTCATGGCTGACAATAAGTTTGTTTTCATGACTCTTATGAGTTGATAAATAGAGTTTTATCATTATTGAGTAATATAGATAAAACTATTCGATTACGTGAAGCGTTCAAGTGAAGTTGTCACAAAAAATTTGAGATAGAGATTTAACTTTTGATGTAGTCACAGTGGATTTCCGAAATTCAAGGAATTTAGAGATAATCTATGTAATCTATATAAGATTTGATTCTTCAGAATTCAAGGAAATTATGATTTTCTTTTATTACATGCGTAATCTGTTTCGATTGCTCTGTCAGATATTTTACTATAAATCCACTCTCTTCATTTCCTTTATATTTTAGAGTTTCATACCTTTGTTTTCTCTTCCCGACTTTAAGTCAAGCGAATAATGATCCAGAATTCGTAGGTATGAAGTTTCGAATGAACATGACAAATGTTCTAAGAGATAAATTGTAATAGCACGCTCTTGATTGGTTAAATTACCAAAATTCAAGAGAAACGATAGAAATATCAGGAAGATACGTTCTTGATATGTTTGGAGATTAGATAGAATGTAAGAGTCGTGTAACATAGCACATGATGACGTTATGATCTGTGAATCATCACATTCCATTAGAAACTCAGCATGACTTACTGTAATATAATCACGTAGATCAAGTGTTATTATATTATACTAACTCATGCATCAATTTCCAACTCTACTTTAAAACATTCATAATTTCAACTCGAAGGTTTACAGAATATAGCAACTAAACAGTTTCTTTTATGATGTAATACAGATAACGCGAAGAGATAAATGATTTCAGATAAGAATAGTTATGAAAATATCTTCAGAAATATCAAGGATATTTTTAAATAAAGATACGATGATATCTTAGAATCTCTAATATCAAAGGATGATGAAGAAGATTTATCCGTAAAGGTTTAGAGTCAGGAGCAAGGTATTCGTTAATGACTTCAGCAGACACTGAATCATTTAGATTCTGTGAAGACAGGTTTAGTCTTTGTGATTTATCCACAGCCTTCTTCATAGTTTGCTCAATTCATTTTTCAGTATCAAAACTTTTGAGCTTTTTCAGTATGTCGCTCTTTATTATCAAACTTTTGACTGTTTAAACAGACTTCAGTTTTCCCTGCTTCATCAGCTTTTTCAGAACTCAGAGATCTGATTCGTAAGCTAGAGTGCTTTTCAGGAATTCCATAATGAAAGATCATAATTCTAAGAGTTAAATGTTATATGTATACATATAATTGTTGATGTAGAAATGCTGCGAGATTCAAAATACTGATTGCTAATTTCTGGTAATTGGTATGACATTTCTCGTTACAAGATGCGGCCGGGTACATGATAGGGTTTCAATAAATAATATATTGACTTTTCGGAGAGGCTAAAGTCAAAGGGTAATGAAGTTTCTTGTACATCTGCTGATAATGTGGTAGAATGTAAAAGGTTCCCTGGTAACAATAAAAGAGCACGCGTATATATCAATGTTATAATAAGGTTGTTTCGAACGAATTAAAATGTTATTTTCGGTAATAGCAATGCCAAATGAGTGAGCACAGATACATGTTAAACGTTTACTCAGGTTCCGAGTGTTTTCAGATGCTTAACTATGTGTATCAATCTTTTCTTTTGTAGATGAAGTGCGGTTGGTTCATCCTCTCAATTGAGGTGTTTTCAAGAATCATGAAAGGTTTAAACGCAGATTATAATCGTCAAGATACAAATGAGGTTTAAGATGAAATCAAGTGGAAAACTTGAAGAAATGTTTAGTTTCATATGTTATAATCAATAGTTTAATTCATTTTAATTGTCCAATGTTAGTAATCCACAGTTAGTAGTCCACAATTAGTAGTTCAACAATTGATATATAGTTTAATATATAATATTCGAATTAATTAATACGTGTTGCGACCCATTGTATACATGTCTCAGACTCGATCACAACTCAAAGTATATATATTATTTAGAATTAACCTCGACCCTTTATATGCTAACTCGAGCATTACCGCGATATTGAGTGACTTACGGTTATTTCAAATAATATATATAGATGACGTCGATATGATATGTCAAAATATTGTATACGTGTCCCGATTTATACGACGATATTTAAAGTGCGTAAAATAAATAACAGAAATTAAATGACGATAAATAAAATTGCGAGAATTAAAATTGCGATAAATAAATTGCGATAAATAAAATGTAATAAAGGATTAACAGTTAGCTAGGAATATTTAGCTAGGATTTGGTTAGCGTGGATTCTTAATAAAATTTCTCATAGTTAATTTGTTTGTTTCTAACAAATTTTATTTTTTCAAATGTTTTCTTCATTATGCCACTTTGTGGATTCTGATAGGTCAAAATCCAAATATGATATTGAATAAAAATGGTTATTCTGCGGTGAATGGATACGTATATCTGTGGATGTAAGTAGGATAGTAAATGATTGTTGAATCAGATTCGAAGAATGTACAGTGTAACTTATTAATGTGAAATCTAAATATTCCTCGGGTATTACCTACCCGTTAAAATATTTTCACCATTCACAGTTTGTACAAAAGAATTTTTAATTACAATCTTCATGAAAACATATATACATATATATCTTCTTCAGATGTAATCATGGATTTAATGAGTCAATATGATATTAAACTCATTTGATTTACCGTTAGAACAAGAATATATAATCTCTAAAACATTAGAGATTACATAATCGCCATGTCGAACGAAGATAAATAATGTAGAATGATTAGTAGAACGATGATTATGCTCGAGGTACATAATGAGATGTTGAGGTGTGTGATATTGAAATTTGGGTTGTTGGTGGTACTGGTATTGATGTTGGTGGTACTGTTGGTGCCGGTGATGTTGCTGAAGCTGGTACGTTTTGCACCATATTTTCCAAGGCTACAACTGGGGCGCGAAGCTCTTTGACTTCTTCTATTATATCTAGGTGGTTGTCGGTTCAGACGAGCAGATGAATGAGATTTAGAATTTTAGATATTACGTAATCGTTGCGAGCTATTCTGGAAATGAGGGTGAAAATGGTGTTTCGGACTGGTTCGCCGGTAAGTACTTCAGGTTCATCGCCAAGAGGGCAATATGGTGGATATAAGGGATCACCTTCTTCTTGTCTCCAATAATTAAGTAGGCTACGAACCCATCCCCGATTCATCCAGAATAGATGATGGCTAATTGGTTGGTTCATTCCGGTCACACTGTTTTCGGAGCTCGAGTGAAACTCCGTATCGGAATCAGAGGGACTTGAACTAGCGACGAGTTCCATTTCATACGATTGAATAAAGGATTTTTCGATATGTAATGATTTTCAGCTATCGGATGGTATTCTAACTACATAGAATATCTATATATATATAGAACAAAGGATTTCGTAGATTACAGAGGAATTTACGGAATATGTCAGGAAAAGTTAACAGTAACAGATACGCTAAGATATGAATTAGCAGATACGCTAAGATATGAATTTTGTATATACACTATTCATGCAATCAATGCAGTAAGATGTGTCTAGACTTTAAGGATGATGAGCAAGTAATTTTCGACACGAAATGATAAGCAAAACTTTTGACATGCAGACGCGGTCGATGTCCAAACCCACTAATGCATCTAAACAACTATCCATTAGACACACTAATGAAAGACCTGGTTCGCTAAGACCACCGCTCTGATACCAACTGAAGCGACCCGTTCATATACTTTATAAACGATTCACGATAGTTGATTTCATTGCGAGGTATTTGACATCTATATGATACATTTTACAAACATTGCATTCGTTTTTAAAAGACAAACTTTCTTTACATCGAAAGTTGACGGCATGCATACCATTTCATAACACATCCAACTATAATTGACTTAATAATAATCTTGATGAATTCAATGACTCGAATGCAACGTCTTTTGAAATATGTCATGAATGACTTCAAGTAATATCTATAAAATGAGCAAATGCACAGCGAAAGATTTTTTTCATACCTGAGAATAAACATGCTTAAAAGTGTCAACTAAAAGGTTGGTGAGTTCATAGGTTTATCATAAGCAACAAAATTCATCATTTTGACAGACCACAAGATTTAAATGCAGTACATCTATCTCGTGTACGAAACCATTTTTCATAATGCTTGGCAGAGTAGGTTCGTATCCTTTTCTCCCCCGTAGGTTGCCTCGTGATTTTTAAATAACCGTACACATATCTCATGTACAAAATAACATATACATAACCTGTGTATAAAATCATTCTCTCGATATATAACATTCACTTTACTTTCATTTCTTGGCTTGGTAACCGACCTTAACATATAATGCGCATCAATAATATCCCCAAAACAGAACATCTCGCCTGTATAATATATAAACCTCGAAGTACTAAACACCACGCCCACTAGCTCTGCCGTCTAGTGAACATTCTGGGTGGGGGTGTTAAATCCGGTAGCTACCTTTAGGATTCGCGTGAATTAGGGCCATACCCGTTTTCTAATTCTTAGGTTACCAAGCAATAATAATTAATTGGAAATATTCACAACAATTAGTGGCAATTATAACATCCAAGTAATTCAATAATAATCCACATAACTTCTGTCTGCATAATAATTCATTCGAGGAATATTTTGCTTGTGTCTATCTCGTCAAACATTTATAAAAGCATCTCAAGTATTCTCAGTTCAAAAATATAGATTTCAAAAGCATTTAATAAAGCAGTTGTAAAACAGTTATAAAAACAGCGCATGTATTCTGAGTCCCAAAAATGTAAAGAGTAAAAGGGAATCAAATGAACTCACTATATAATATTTTGTAGTAAAAAATTTTCATACGACGATACTGAACAATGCAGGGTTGGCCTCGGATTCACGAACCTATATCATTTGTATATTTTTTAATATACATAGTTGTAATCGAACAAATATATATATAAATTTATTAGTTATATCCTTTTTATATTAATATATATATATATATATATATATATATGTTTCTTATATTCATTTTGTTATATAAAAATATTAATTTTTGTTATGTTATATGTATTAAAATATATTTTTAATATATATATATATATATATATATATATATATATATATATATATATATATCATTTGTATATTAATAAGAGTAGTTATAATAATACCAAAATAATAGTGGTAAAAATGATAATAATTATAATACTTAATATTACTAATAAGATATTAATGTTAATAATTCTATTAATGATAATAATAATGATATTAATAATTATAATTGTAAAAATATTAATTTTACTGTTAATGATAGTTATGATACTGATTTTAGTAATTACATAATAATAATACTCGTGATAATGCAAATAATAATACTTATGTTAATATTAACAATTCTATTATTTATAAAAAGATACTAATACTAATTTTTACGAATATAATAATAATTTGTATTATTTTCATAATGATAATAATAATAAACCTTTTCATCATAATGATAATAATATTAAAGTTTTTAAAAATTAATAATATCATAAGTAATACTCATAGTAATTGTAGAGACCCGTCCTAATCCATCCGGACAAAGTCCACATCGATTATAAATGATTCACAACAGTTGATTACATCGCGTGGTACTTGACCTCTATATGATACATTTTACAAACATTGCATTCGTTTTTAAAAGACAAACTTTTATTTCATCGTAAGTTGACAGGCATGCATACCATTTCATAATATATCTAAACTATAAATGACTTGATAATATTCTTGATGAACACCTTTAAACCACCATCCTCAACCCATCTCTCTCTCTCTCTCTCTCTCTCTTAAGTTGTTCGAAAATCACACCTGCCACTTGTTTCTGTTTTGAACCCATGAATAAGCCACACACATACAAACTACTGCGTATGCCTTGTTTTTATTTTAAGACCATAAAGGTATTTAAATTGATAAGTAATAAAGATGATCTTAATGATGATTATACATGATGCAATGAAAATGATCATGTTAGAATGATTAGAGCATGAAGATGATGCGGTGTTGTTTTACCCCAGACGAACCCCACATGCTATTCCCTTTCGCAGATATACCAATTGCAACCTACATATATTTATTAAATTGATGTATGGACGACATTTTTCAAATGAGTGGAGAATATTTTTTTGTGAGGGACCAAGGTGAGTTCTTAAAAAGCAAGTGCCAAAACCTTTCTATCATGTGGGATCAACTAGGAAAAAGGGGAATTCGACACATGCTAGTAGGAGGGTCATTGCCGACCACTTTATTGTAAGGGACCAGAATTTTTTTTTTAGTTTATATTATATGTTACTTTCGTTTGTGATCATGGATTAGGTGGTGGAATAATGATGATGTTTCAAAATAAGAAATTGATGATCATGTTATGATAGTGATTATGTTTACGAGAATGATAATAGAAATAGGATGATAGATATGGCGTTTGATGGAGAAAAGATGGGAGAAGTCATAAGGTTGCTGTAATCGATTGTCTCCTTTATTCCTATTAACCGAATTCTTTTAGGTTAATGGACTAAGTGATGGATCCAAGGAATCACATAAATATATTTGATAAGTGGGCTATTATGAATCCATTAAACAAATACAAATGGGTTTTTAAGAAGGTATCATGCAGTTATAGTTTAAAAGGATTCAAGGTGCTAAGTAAATCAGAAAAATGCAGACAGTGTAGTTGGTTTAGAGTGTTGGGATAAATGAGAGGTCTTGAGTTCGAGCCCGGGCCAAGGCAGTTATTTTTAGCTTTTCCCATTTGATGTAGTTATTTACTCATTTTATTATTAATATTACCTTATTATTATTATTATTATTAATTTTATTATTATTATTATTGCTATTATTATTATTAGTATTAATATTATTATTATGATTACTACTTTTATATTTACAATGTTAATATAACAAATTATTGATTTTAAATATAATAGTAAACTATATAAATATTAACCATTTTAAATATATAAAAACTAAATATTTAAGATATATAAATTAAGATATAATATATGAATTTATTTAATTACAACTATAGGTGTTAATATATATATATATGAATGATATAGGTTCGTGAATCCGAGACAAACCCTACACTTGTTCAATGACGTCATATGTATTTTTACTACAAAATACAGTATGGTGAGTTTCATTTGCCTTTTTACCCTTTATATTTTTGGGCTGAGAATACATGCGAAATTTTTATAAATGTTTTATGAAATAGATACAAGTAATCGAAACTACATTATATGGTTGAATGATCGAAGCCGAATATGCCCCTTTTTGCTTGGTAGCCTAAGAATTAGGGAACATCACTAATTTTGAGAATTAGTGCACGCCTAATTGACGCGAATCCTAAAGATAGATCTATTGGGCCTAACGAACCCCATCCAAAGTACCGGATGCTTTAGTACTTCGATGTTGTTTTATATCATGTCCGATGGATGTCCCGGAATGATAGGGGATATTCTTATATGCATCTTGTTAATGTCGGTTGCCAGGTGTTCAATCCATATGAATGATATTTTTGTCTCTATGCATGGAACGTATATTTATGAGAAATGAAAATCTTGTGGTCTATTAAAATGATGAAAATGAATGATTATGATAAACTAATGAACTCACCAACCTTTTGGTTGACACTTTTAAGCATGTTTATTCTCAGGTATGAAAGAAATCTTCTACTGTGCATTTGCTCATTTTAAATGTATTACTTGGAGTCATTCGTGATATATTTCAAAAGACGTTGCATTCGAGTCGTTGAGTTCATCAAGATTATTGTTAAGTCAATTATAGTTGGATATATTAGGAAATGGTATGCATGTCGTCAACTTTCGATGAAATGAAAGTTTGTCTTTTAAAAACGAATACAATGTTTGTAAAATGTATCATATAGAGGTCAAGTACCTCGTGATGTAATCAAATTTCGAGACGAAATTTCTTTAACGGGTAGATACTGTGATGACCCGGGAATTTCTAACCAAATTTAAATTTTAATCTTTATATGTTTCCGACACGATAAGCAAAGTTTGTAATGTTGAGGCTCAAAAGTTTTGAAATCTATATTCATGTAATCAATTACCCTTTGACTATGCTCGACGATTCATGAACAATTATGTGCAAATAAAGATATATATATATATATATATATATATATATATATATACATGTATATATATATATATATGTATATATATATATGTATATATATATATATATATGTATATATATATATGTATATATATATATATATATCTATATATATATATATATATACATTGTTGTATTAGTATTATTATCAGTAATAATATAAATATTATTACAATTAGGATAGTGATATGATTATTATCATTAATACTATTTTTTTATCATTTTTATTATTATTAAATATCATTATTTTTGGTATCATTTTTAATATTATTATTTTGGTATTATTATTATTTTAAATGTTATTATTTCTATTATTCTCTTTACTAACAGAAATTATATTTTTTTATTATTAATATTAAAAGTATTACAATTATTTATGTATATTAATTATTAATTATTAATAATATTTATATAAATATCATACGTAAAAATCATTAGGAATCAGATTCAGTTGAATGTCTCGATCAGAACTATAGCTAATTTTTGTTTTCTGTCTCAAGATTGCACAAATCAATTTCATAAGGAACAAAATCCGTTAGCCTTCACAATCAAACTGCACACTATTTTTGTTTCCTGTTAATGACTGATTGATGGTTACAAGTTGACTTCAAATCCATTACAGAACAAATAATAGAAATTTGTTACACATCTTTGTCAATCTTTATTCTTCCAGTACTACAAACAATTGATCATCGGCATGGTAACAAAATCTGTGGAATGTTGATTTCACTTTTTCTTTATTTCCTTCTGCCAGAATATAATTTGTCGACTTCAAATCACACTACAAAACACAAATTGATATTTTCGTGCCTAGTACAGTCAAGCATTTGATTACCATCAATAATATTATGTATACTTACATATACATACATATTCAAATAAATATGTACACATAAGAATATAGGATAGATATATACTTGAGTTTAATACTTACAGAGAGACATTTAAGAATCATAATCGAACATGATCACCAAACATCCTGAAGAGTGTCACACGAGAGAAAATTGTGAGCAACATTGAACACAAAGCCACCAATAACTTCCTTCTGTTTTTCTGTTTCGTATTCACCAAGCCACCAACAATTGCTCACTGTTATTCATTATTCTGTTGCAGCCATTTGAGCACCTCACCATCGTGAATCATAATTCACCGCCACCATAACCACCATGGTTTCACTCCTTTTCATTCGCAACACACCACCTTTCACCACCTTCTTGGTTGTTTGAAAACCATCTCTGTTATACGATAACACCACCTTCACCATATTATTTCTTTCTTCCTCTCTCTCTATCTCTCTCCCTCTTAAATTCAAAACCACCACCTTCGGTTTAACAAGAACAAAACCCACCACCTTTCTTTCTTTCTTTTCCTTTGATTTCTGTTTCAAACGAACCACTGTTCCAGCTGAAGAGAAAAATTAACGGTGATACATGATGATGAAAATGAAAAATAATAAATAATGATGATATGGATCGTGATTTATGTCTGGGGTATTAATAAACAAAGTTGATGCTTTATGATTCTTTTTATTATTGGCAGATAAAGAAACAAAGAAAGTGTGTCTTAAACCCTACAACTCTTGATCGATTTAATCAGAATATTTGATTGAGCCGTTAATCAAGGGAGTTAAATAATTAGGTTGTTGGACCATGAATCTGTTTTAAAACGTTGGGCTTCTAATGGACTGCATAAGTTGTCTTGATAATGGGCTGTATAAACCGAATTCTAGTAGGCTGCCATATTAAATTTTGGGCCACTTCAAACCCACTGGTATCCTAATTGCTTTCACCAGCTGCTACTTCCCTTCTTCTATCCAAAATCCACGACCCAACAACCATCCCCGTTGCTGCATACTGACTGTTTCTGATCAACCGCAACCAATCACCATCGAACCACTCTACCACCATCATCACACAAACCACCAATACCAAACCCTCAAAACACCATTTGTCTTTCTTCGCATTGTTGCTGCTACGTGTTTCCTACTGTTTTTATTCGATTAAAAACCAAGAACCAACCCTTATTTCTTTTCTGCTTCGATCGAGTCATAGGTTTTATTGGTGAGGTTAGCCATGGTATATATATAGATTAGGAAGATAAACGATAATGATGAAATACGATTAAGGTTAGGATGAATAAGTTATGATTTTATGTGTTTGACGATAATAATAAGCCGAAGTAATCTAATTATTAGTTGCTGCTACATTATTAGGTTATTACCCAGGAGTCCATCGATTATACTTACAGGTTTAATGGGTTAATGGATCAGGAAGTTTAAATGGGTTTTGTTTTTAAGAAAAAGGAAACAGGAATGAAATGGGTTAAATAGTTTTGACATATGAATTAAAACATAAATGAAATGGCAGAGCAATAGTTCAAGGTGTTTGGTTTAAGCAAGAGGTCTTGGGTTCGAAACTAGGCTGGAGAGTAATTTTTTATTTTTTTTGAAAAAGAAGAAGTAAGCAAGAGATGTAGTTTATAAGGATTTGGGGTAGTAATTAATCAAAAACGTAAAGACAGAAGCATGGTCAAGGGTGTTATGTTTACGCGAGAGGTTACGGGTTCGAGCCTGGGCATTGTCATTATTATTTTTAAGGCTTATTTTATGAGGTAGCCATTCTTATTATACTTTTTATTATTATTATTATAATTATCATTTTTACTACTATTAATATTATTATTATTATTATTATTACAATAAAAATTAGTTATATAAAAATATATTTAACAAACACTATATTAATATATCTATTTATAAGATGAAAATACACATAATGAAACTTATTAATTCACTATAAATATAAATCAATCGCTAAGAATAATATATAAGTTCGATTACGATTATGTATATTAATAAATATATAAATGTTATAGGTTCGTGAATCCGAGTTCAACCCTGCACTTGTTCAATGTCGTCATATGTATTTTTACTACAAAATACAGTACCGTGAGTTTCATTTGCCTTTTTACCCTTTATATTTTTGGGCTGAGAATACATGTGCAATTTTTATAAATGTTTTACGAAATAGACACAAGTAATCGAAACTACATTATATGGGTGAATGATCGAAGCCGAATATGCCCCTTTTGCTTGGTAACCTAAGAATTAGTAAACCGATCTACTAATTGACGCGAATCCTAAAGATAGATCTATAGGCCTGACGAACCCCATCCGATGGAGCGGATGCTTTAGTACTTCGATGTTGTTTTATATCATGTCCGAAGGATTTCCCGGAATGATAGGGGATATTCTTATATGCATCTAGTTAATGTCGGTTACCAGGTGTTCACCCTATAATTGAACCTTAATGCATGCATGCTGTTGATGAGAAATGGAAAAATATGAAATCTTGTGGTCTATTAAAATTATGAAAATGATCGATTATGATAAACTAATGAACTCACCAACCTTTTGGTTGACACTTTAAAGCATGTTTATTCTCAGGTTTGAAAGAAATCTTCCGCTGTGCATTAGCTCATTTTAAGGATATTACTTGGAGTCATTCATGATATATTTCAAAAGACGTTGCATTCAAGTCGTTGAAGTTCATTAGAGATTATTATTAAGTAAATGACAGAGTAGGTCATTTATAGTTTGGATATTATGAAATGGTATGCATACCAGTCAACTTTCGATGTAATGAAAGTTCGTCTTTTAAAAATGAATGCAATGTTTGTAAAAATGTATCATATACTGTGACGACCTGGAAATTTCCGACCAAATTTAAACTTTATTCTTATAGGATTTCGACACGATAAGCAAAGTCTGTAATGTTTAGCCTCAAAAATTTTGAACTGTTTCATATATTCAATTGACCTTCAACTTTTCTCGACGATTCACGAACAACTATTTGTAAATTGATGTATGTATGTATGTATATATATATATATATATATATATATATATATATATATATATATATAATAATTTGAAATAATTAATTTGTTATATTATTAATAATATTATTAATATTATTGTTACCATTATTAATATCATTATTATATTATAATTAGTAGTAAAATTTTAATTTTAGTTATTATTATGATTATTTTCATTATTATTAGTATTATTTTGATATTATTATTATTAATATTATTATTAGTTCTATTATTATTATTTCTACTATTATTAATAATATTAAAAGTATTATTATTAGTAATATATATTTATTATTTATTAATTGTAATTAAATATAAATTAACTAAAATAAAAAGGACAATGATTATGCGAATCGGTTATTGATCATATATGTTTCTTTTGATTTCCTTTATTCCTTCTTCCTTACACCCGTGAATTACTTGCCTCCCACTAAATGTACATGATTACTAATAATTGGTTATTTTTTTCTTTCCTTTCACTATCCATCTATGATCTAGGATATATACAGAGATATATATCTCCTTCATAAAACTATCCACAAGATATATCTTAACTGTGATGACCCGAAAATTTCCGATCAAATTTAAACCTAACCTTTATATGTTTCCGACAAGATAAGCAGAATTTGTAATGTTGAATCTCAAAAAGTTTGGAACTACATTCATGTAATCAATTATCCTTTGACCATGTTCGACGATTCACGAACAATTATGTGTATATAGATATGTATATATAATATATAATATTAACTGAAAACATTAACAAAGTATTAGATATATGATACTTTACATGAACGTATTTGTTTCGATATATTTATCGACAGAATTAAGAGATAATATCAAATGATTGAATTATCAGATACATTATGATATGATTACGGGTCAATGTTATGAGGTCCACTGTGATTTAAGAAATCTATTCTTTTTGACAATATTCGGAAAATGGTAAAGTGATCTATAAGTAAGAACGTGGAGTGTAAATAACTTAGATGTTGGATATCGACAAGTTAAGTAACTCGACATTTTTCATTAAGATGATTTCATACGTTTATTAAACCTTTGGACTTTATCCCATTCTTCACCAACAGACTGTAATTTAAAAACTTGAAACCTATTATGAATATATATAATTCTACTTTTCTAAAATGTTTTATGATATAACGACTTAAATTAATATTAAATATATTTATACGCGTATTATACGTACATAGTTTTATACTTTTACTATATTTTAACTTTAACTTTACCTTTACTTTACTTTTACTTTACTTTTACTTTACTTTAACTTTAATAATTCACTTTAATAATTCACTTTAATAATTCATACTTTAATAATTCACTTTAATAATTCATACTTTAATAATTCATTTAATAATTCATACTTTAATAATTCACTTTAATAATTCATACTTTAATAATTCAAAAATCTATTATAAATAGAATTCAATAGGTTTCATTATTTAATAGAAACTTGAAAATATATTTCTCTAAACTCTCTCAATCGAATTACATATATATATTTACTTAGTATTATTTCAAGATATTATTAGTATACATAAAATACTACGATGGAGTTATATTCAGACGATTTCAAAATAAGTTTTCAAACGGGATAGAGCTAAGGAAATTATGGGTTATAGCTATGGAGGTTATGGGTATTGTTCGAGGGTATTGCTCGTGAGGTCAACCTAACGTTTATCATTTTCGTTGCGTCTACGTACTTTCCTGCAATATTGAATCACAATATTGATACGTGAGCATTCATATCTTATCTTTTATATATTAATAGTGTATCCCTGACTAGTGCTCGAGTATATATGATTATGCATGTTTGTATGCTTAGTTTCGTCGTTAAATAGTTTATGATAAATCACGAATTTGATACATATGCTACTGAGATAAGGTATATGATATGCATGTCGTTGAAAAGCTAAAGAAAAATTAATAACTTTTCATTTAGAAATCGTGTGGGTTCGATGAACGGATTAAAAGATATGGTCAACTGAATTATTATTAATTTTAATATTATTATTAAAACGATTATTATAATTGTTATCAGTTGATGTTATTACTAAAATTATCTTTATTACTAAAAACTAATACTTTTATTGAAACTATCATTTTATTATTTTTATCATTATTATTATTATCAATATTATTTTATTAAATAAATATGCGTACAAAGATATTTTTACCACACGTAATATAATTATATTAATAATACATACCACTATATTTTTATGATATTAAGTGAATTTTATAAATTTTATTACTTGAGATATATATAAAAGTATATTTTTATCATATATAAATTTAAATATAAATTTTTATTTATTAATAACTGACTTGTATTATTTAGTATAATAAGATCTGATAAATATATTTAAATATATAAAACGACTATATATAAGTTATATAATAAACATGTATAGATTTTGGAAGTCATTTTGGGTCAAGTTGACTTTTGTTGACTTTTGCATGTCGGTCTCGAGCATTAGGATTATGATACACTACGACTTGACCTAAATTGTTAGACAGATATTGACCAACATATAAATATATATACTTAATATAAGTTCGTGAATTCGAGACAAACCCTGCACTTGTTCAGTGCCGTCATATACATAATTGCTACGAAATACAGTATTGTGAGTTTCATTACTCCCTTTTTATATATATTTTTGGGCTGAGAATACATGCACTGTTTTATAACTGTTTTACGAAATGGACACAAGTACAAAAAACATATTCTACGTTGAGTTGTACCACTTTACATATTTTTCCCTAATAGCTTGGTAACTACCATTTACATGCGGTATTGTAAACGCGAATCCTGTTGATAGATCTATTGGGCCTGACAACCCCAACCGGACTGGACGACCAGTATTCAACGATTGCACAGTACTTCGTTTCAGTGACTACACTTGGTACAGTGTAGTGAGATTTCATAATAAAGGGAATATGCGACGTTGATTAAATGTTAAGTATGGTTACCAAGTGCTCAACCACTTAGAATATTTTTATTAAAACGTTTATGTATATGAAATCTTGTGGTCTATTACTATTACGAAAATGGTTGATTATGATAAACTAATGAACTCACCAACCTTTTGGTTGACACTTTAAAGCATGTTTATTCTCAGGTATTAAAGAAATCTTCTGCTGTGCATTAGCTCATTTTAAGGATATTACTTGGAGTCATTCATGACATACTTTGAAAGACGTTGCATTCGAGTCATTGAGTTCATCAAGATTAATATTAAGTCAATTATAGTTGGATGTAATATGAAATGGTATGCATGCCGTCAATTTTAGATGTAAAGAAAGTTTGTATTTTAAAATGCAATGTTTGTAAAACGTATCATATAGAGGTCAAATACGATGTAATCAACTATTGTGAATCGTTTATAATGTATATGAACGGGTCCTTTCAGTTGGTATCAGAGCGGTGGTCTTAGCGAACCAGGTCTTGCATTAGTGTGTCTAACTGATAGTTGTTAAGATGCATTAGTGAGTCTAGAATTCGACCGTGTCTGCATGTCAAAAAGTTTGCTTATCAATTCTAGTATGAAATCATCTACTTATCATCCTTAGAAAATTACCTGCTTATCATATTAAGTCTAGATGCGTTTTCCTGCATTTATTGCATAATAGTGTATAGACGGATTCTTATCTTAGCACATCTATTACTGTGAACTTTGACTGACATCTTTTCAAAGATTCTCCGTAATTTACGGAATTTTGGTATTATATATACATATGCAAATTATGTAATTGAAGAATACCAAATCTAAATTCTACAATCTATTTCATACCAAAAATTCTTTCCCTGATCCTACGAGATGGATCCCTCAACCAGTTCGAATTCCTCAGATTCCGACAGCCATTCCGATATGAATATCTACCTGAGCTCTGAAAGTAGCATCACCGAAATGGATCAACCAATTTCCCATCATCTATTTTGGATGAATTTGGGATGGGTCCGTAGTCAACTCAACCATTGGAGACAAGAAGAAGGTGATCCCTTCCATCCACCACATTGCCCTCTTGGCGATGAACCTGAAGCACTTACCGGCGAACCTGTTCGAGACACCATTTTCTCACTCATTGCTAGAGTATCTCATCATGATTATATACTAACCCATATTTCGAATCTTATTCATCCGCTCGTTCCAACCGCCAATCATCCCGGTGTACTAGCAGAAATTAACGAACTTCGCGCCCGAGTAGTGGCTTTGGAACACATGGTGCAAGGATTACAAACACAATCAGCAGCACCAGCAGCATAACCAATACCGCTAGTAACATCCACATCGTAAGCCTCAATACCACAAGCTTCAGCAGCATCACCAGCAGTTACCGGTAGTATCATCAGCATCAACAATATTGTCATCACCACCATCACCGTCAGTACTGTCAGCATCATCAGCACTAGCAGCACCTATAACATCACAAGTTCCATCAGTTCAAGAATCGCCGTGGATGTCATCATTGATCAACAACGATTATTTTTTATCAACGAGTTATGAAGTATTAACTCATTCTTCTGAAGAAATTATATATATATATTTTATATATATGAATGCTGAAACTATAAAAATCTTTCGTACTAAGCTATTGAATATGAATTGAAAAAGGGTAGATACTACTCAGTTAAATTCATATTACTAATATGCTATGATGTACATCCTTCGTTAACAACCTAACCATCGTAACTACAATCTTTGATTCAATTAAATGAATTCGGTTTCATAATAAACCAAGTGTATCATTCAATAACATGTTTAATTTTACACTTTCATCTTCAATGTACTCGAAACTTACTGGAAAACAACATTCGTATCTTGTGAAGTTAGCAAGAGTTCTATGAGCATCAGCATAATTCACTAAGGAAATATCTATAAGAATAAATATTGAAGTATTGATTACATTAGCGAAATACTCCGCGAAAATTATGTAATCTCTAATGTTTAAGAGATTATTCTTTACTAATCCAAGCCGAAAATCAAATGAGCTTAATATGATATTAACTCATTAAATCTGTATTACATCTGAAGAAAATATACATACATATATTTTCATAAAGACTGTAATGAAAAATTCTTGTTCAAAATATTATTTGTGACATTTTTTTCAACGGGTAGGTAATACCCGAGAGATATATAAATGCACAATTAATATATTACATTCTTCGATTCTAATTCAGTAAATGATCAACTATACTCCCTATTTTCACAATAGTATACCTTCTTTTATAAGAAATCAAAACAACCATACTCATTCAAATTCAATCACCTATTCTGATTTTTGAAATCTCAGAATGCAACTCGAGATATAAGCAAAACCATCACTCTTAGATCCTTACATTTTTTTCAAAGCTATACTTTGACTTCAAAACTGTGATAGAACATCACTTTTAATTGTAACACTCAAAAGGATACGAGAATCAATCAAGATTTATGACGAATTTATCCTTTGGATATTGACAATGACAAGCTGCATTTTAAATGCTTCGAAATTTCGGAAGACACTTCAAATAAGGAACAATCGAGATGATGATCCAATTACACATTACCTGAAGTCTTGTACCTGAAAAACTCTCGAACCCAAAGTCATAGTTTAACACGTACCCGCGTTGAATTCTTTAGCATTTATTAGCAAAAACAACCTTACGATTCTTTTCAAAGTAGCCAGTTTTGTCACAGCTCCAACAAGTCAACTTCGACTTTTCAGTAAAACTAATTTTATTATAACTTCGATAGATACGCTGCCATTTCACCATCGTTACTGGGGAACCTTTCATATCTCACCACATTAGCAGTAAACTTATCAACAACTTCATTAACCTTCGACTTAAACCTCTCCAAAAAGTCACTATACTTATTCATTGAAACTCCATCTCTTACTCATCTGCATCTTG
Organism: Rutidosis leptorrhynchoides; assembly: GCF_046630445.1. Lineage (NCBI taxonomy): Eukaryota > Viridiplantae > Streptophyta > Magnoliopsida > Asterales > Asteraceae > Rutidosis > Rutidosis leptorrhynchoides. The sequence continues at coordinate 340,541,946 of NC_092338.1, read as the reverse complement.
CAACAAGAATTGCCATACCAATTACTGAAAATTAGCAATCAGTATTTTGAAATCTCGCAGCGTTTCTACTTCAATAGTTATATATACATATAACGTCTATCTCCTAAACTTACACACTTCGAATGTGAAGTTTCTGAAAAACATCTCAAACTGTGAATTAGTTCTCGAAATGCTAATGAAGCAGCATAAACTGTAAACGACTTTAACAGTCAAAAGTTTGATGACAAAGAATAATCTGTTGGTAAAGCCCAGAAAAAGAGAAGAGTTGGTACTGAACAATGGATTGAGCAGACCGTGAAGGAGACCAAGGACAAATACAAGGACCAAAGTCTGTATTTAAAGAATCTTGATGATTCTGTTTCTGACGAAGTCATTAACGAATACCTTGCTCCTGACTCTAAACCTTTGCGGACCTTATTCTTCATCATCATCTTATCTTAAATATTATAAGATATCTTTGTATCTCTCATTATACATATTTTCCATATTTCTGGAGATATTTTCACAACTATTCTTATCTGAGATCATTTATATCTCCATAATATCTGCAACATAAAAGAAACTGTGTTGGTTTCAAAATTCTGAAAAAAATTCAAATATGAATGTTTTGAAGTAGTGTTGGGAACTGAAGCATGAGTTAGTATAATATAATGACACTTGATCAACGTGATTATATTACAGTAATTCATGCTGAATTTCTAATGGAACGTGATGATTCACATAACATATCGTCATCATGTGCCATTTACACGACTCTTACATTCTACCAAATCTCTAAACATATTAAGAACATATCTTCTAGATAGTTCTATCTTTCCAGATATTCTGGTAATTTGTCAAATCAAGATCATACCATTACGATTTCCTTCTTAGAACATTAACTATGTTCATCCAAAACTTCATACCTACTAATTCTGGACCATTATTCTCTTGACTTAAAGCTGGGAAGAGACAACAAAAGTATGAAACTCCGAAATGTAAGGGAGAATATAAAGTCCAATAACAACACATAAATTACAAACCGTGTATATCAATGTTTATCGCAACATAAAGACACGGGAGAATTAAAAACACTATAACCCCAAGGGCGAAGTAGAAGAAAACAGATTCCTCCGGTGGAAGTTGGAAAAGGAGAATGATTGTTGCTATAGTAAGGATAAGGACAAGGATTAGAACTGGATTAAGCATTTTCGCAATCTTTTGAAATTGGAATTGAGTATAGAAGTGCTAAAAACTAATGGAATGGAAAAGGTAAATATATAAGGAAAATATCGGACGTAGTAATCGGGACAGATCATCGCATTTAATTAAAGAGATCCTAATTTCCTTAAATCTCGAAGAAACAGATCTTATAGATTTCCAAATTTTTTTTTTTTTTAATCCCTTGAATTCCGAAATTCAACCATGACTACGTCAAAAATTATGACGAAACTTATTTTCCTCATTCCACTATTTTGTGATAGCTTCACTCATACGCTTCGAGTAATCGGATCATTTTATCCATATTACTCTATGGTAATAAAATCCTATCTATCAACACATATCCGTCATGAAAACAATTTTATGGTTAGCCATGACGACCTCGATCAAATTTCGGGACGAAATTTCTTTAACGGGTAGGTACTGTGACGACCCGGAAATTTCCGACCAAATTTAAACCTAACCTTTATATGTTTCCGACACGATAAGCAGAATTTGTAATGTTGAATCTCAAAAAGTTTGGAACTACATTCATGTAATCAATTACCCTTTGACCGTGTTCGACGATTCACGAACAATTATGTGTATATAGATATGTATATATAATATATAATATTAACTGAAAACATTAACAAAGTATTAGATATATGATACTTTACATGAACGTATTTGTTTCTATATATTTATCGACAGAATTAAGAGATAATATCAAATGATTGAATTATCAGATACATTATGATATGATTACGGGCCAATGTTATGAGGTCCACTGTGATTTAAGAAATCTATTCTTTTTGACAATATTCGGAAAATGGTAAAGTGATCTATAAGTAAGAACGTGGAGTGTAAATAACTTAGATGTTGGATATCGACAAGTTAAGTAACTCGACATTTTTCATTAAGATGATTTCATACGTTTATTAAACCTTTGGACTTTATCCCATGCTTCACCAACAGACTGTAATTTAAAAACTTGAAACCTATTATGAATATATATAATTCTACTTTTCTAAAATGTTTTATGATATAACGATTTAAATTAATATTAAATATATTTATACGCGTATTATACGTACATAGTTTTATACTTTTACTATACTTTAACTTTAACTTTACCTTTACTTTACTTTTACTTTACTTTTACTTTACTTTAACTTTAATAATTCACTTTAATAATTCACTTTAATAATTCATACTTTAATAATTCACTTTAATAATTCATACTTTAATAATTCACTTTAATAATTCACACTTTAATAATTCATACTTTAATAATTCACTTTAATAATTCATACTTTAATAATTCACTTTAATAATTCAAAAATCTATTATAAATAGAATTCAATAGGTTTTATTATTTCATAGAAACTTGAAAATATATTTCTCTAAACTCTTTCAATCGAATTACATATATATATTTACTTAGTATTATTTCAAGATATTATTAGTATACATAAAATACTACGACGGAGTTATATTCAGACGATTTCAAAATAAGTTTTCAAACGGGATAGAGCTAAGGAAATTATGGGTTATAGCTATGGAGGTTATGGGTATTGTTCGAGGGTATTGCTCGTGAGGTCAACCTATCGTTTATCATTTTCGTTGCGTCTACGTACTTTCCTGCAATATTGAATCACAATATTGATACGTGAGTATTCATATCTTATTTTTTATATATTAATAGTGTATCCTTGACTAGTGCTCGAGTATATATGATTATGCATGTTTGTATGCTTAGTTTCGTCGTTAAATAGTTTATGATAAATCGTGAATTTGATACATATGCTACTGAGATAAGGTATATGATATGCATGTCGTTGAAAAGCTAAAGAAAAATTTATAACTTTTCATTTAGAAAATGTGTAGGTTCGATGAACGGATTAAAAGATATGGTCAACTGAATTATTATTAATTTTAATATTATTATTAAAACGATTATTATAATTGTTATCAGTTGATGTTATTACTAAAATTATCTTTATTACTAAAAACTAATATTTTTATTGAAACTATCATTTTATTATTTTTATCATTATTATTATCAATATTATTTTATCAAATAAATATGCGTACAAAGATATTTTTACCACACGTAATATAATTACATTAATAATACATACCACTATATTTTTATGATATTAAGTGAATTTTATAAATTTTATTACTTGAGATATATATAAAAGTATATTTTTATCATATATGAATTTAATATAAATTTTTATTTATTAATAAATGACTTGTATTATTTAGTATAATAAGATCTGATAAATATATTTAAATATATAAAACGACTATATATAAGTTATATAATAAACATGTACAGATTTTGGAAGTCATTTTGGGTCAAGTTGACTTTTGTTGACTTTTGTATGTCAGTCTCGAGCATTAAGATTGTGATACACTACGACTTGACCTAAATTGTTAGACAGATATTGACCAACATATAAATATATATACTTAATATAGGTTCGTGAATCCGAGACAAACCCTGCACTTGTTCAGTGCCTTCATATACACAATTGCTACGAAATACAGTATTGTGAGTTTCATTACTCCCTTTTTATATATATTTTTGGGCTGAGAATACATGCACTGTTTTATAACTGTTTTACGAAATGGACACAAGTACTAAAAACATATTCTACGTTGATTTGTACCACTTTGCATATTTTTCCCTAATAGCTTGGTAACTACCATTTACATGCGGTATTGTAAACGCGAATCGTGTTGATAGATCTATCGGGCCTGACAACCCCAACCGGACTGGACGACCAGTATTCAACGGTTGCACAGTACTTCGTTTCAGTGACTACACTTGGTGCAGTGTAGTGAGATTTCATAATAAAGGGAATATGCGACGTTGATGAAATGTTAAGTATGGTTACCAAGTGCTCAACCACTTAGAATATTTTTATTAAAACGTTTATGTATATGAAATCTTATGGTCTATTACTATTACGAAAATGGTTGATTATGATAAACTAATGAACTCACCAACCTTTTGGCTGACACTTTAAAGCATGTTTATTTTCAGGTATTAAAGAAATCTTCCGCTGTGCATTAGCTCATTTTAAGGATATTACTTGGAGTCATTCATGACATACTTTGAAAGACGTTGCATTCGAGTCGTTGAGTTCATCAAGATTAATATTAAGTCAATTATAGTTGGATGTAATATGAAATGGTATGCATGCCATCAATTTTAGATGTAAAGAAAGTTTGTATTTTAAAAATGAATGCAATGTTTGTAAAACGTATCATATAGAGGTCAAATACCTCGCGATGTAATCAACTATTGTGAATCGTTTATAATGTATATGAACGGGTCCTTTCATTAACCATCACTCTTATTCATCTTCTCTCTTTCATTTTTGATCCAATGAACAAACAATCACCATCCACTTCATCGACTACAACCATGAATCAAATAACCGCCACCTACTTCATCTCACCGGACCACCGCTACTTAACCATCTTTGTTGTTACTCTTCATTGTTCTATTCGAACAACCCGACACCACATGATCACCACCATAACTACAACCTGACACCCCATCACCATTTCTTGTCACCACCATGATCAACCCTTTCATTATTAGCGATTGCTATTTGATTAAACCCACTGCCATCAACCCCTACAACTGCATACTTCCTATTTTACATTCGAAATCCAAACAAATTTGTATGTATGTTCGAACAACCCTAAACCCACACCATCAACTTTCATTAATACTCACGCAAAAACCAAAATCCTCTTATCATTTAAAGCTGCTGCTATGTCAAGACCCACTTAAAGTTGCAGTTGCTCGAAAACTAACAAGAGGAACCTTGTAAACCGCCACTACCTGCCATAGCTATCGAACTATAACCACCATCATTCACCACCGTAACCATACCCATTTATTTACGGTTATCCCTAGTCTGGCTTTCTGTTTCAAACGAACTAAAACCAACACTATTGAAACCATTTAAATAACGAAAACAGCTACAACTTACTGCAACTATTAATGTTCGCTGTTATCTTATTTCTGTTACAAATCCCTGCTGCATGATGAATTAAAACTCGAATAATTATGATGTTCATGATAAAGTGATGATAACGATAATACTTTATGCATACTAAAATAAGGACAAGATTTGGAGTCCATGTTTGTATGATATTGTGTAAAAACTGCATTCAAGAAACATATGTCGATGTAATATATTTCTATTGTAAACCATTATGTAATGGTCGTGTGTAAACAGTATATTTTAGATTATCATTATTTGATAATCTACGTAATGCTTTTGAAACCTTTATTGATAAAATAAAGGTTATGGTTGTTTTAAAAATGATTGCAGTCTTTGAAAAACGTCTCATATAGAGGTCAAAACCTCGCAACGAAATCAATTAATATGGAACGTTTATAATCAATATGAACGGGACATTTCATAACCTGTGTATAAAATCATTCTCTCGATACATAACATTCATATCAATTGGTGGCAATTATCATGTCCACATAATTCAATGGTGGCAATTATCATGTCCACATAATTCAATGGTGGCAATTATCATGTCCACATAATTCAATGGTGGCAATTATCATGTCCACATAATTCAACTGTGGCAATTATCATGTCCACATAATTCACCTGTAATCCGCAGAACTTCTGTCTGCATAATAATTCATTCGAGGAATGCTTTGCTTGTGTCTATCTCGTCAAACATTTATAAAAGCATTTCATGTATTTGCAGTTCAAAATATATTTCAAAAGTATTTAATAAAGCAGTTATAAAAAAACGCATGTATTCTCAGTCCCAAAAATGTAAAGAGTAAAAGGGAATCAAATGAACTCAGCTAATGTATTTTGTAGTAAAAATACATATGACGACATTGAACAAGTATAGGGTTGGCCTCGGATTCACGAACCTATATCATTTGTATGTATATATATTAAAACGTATAATCGTAATCGAACAATTTATTATATCTTAATTTATATATTATTTATTTAATTTGTGTTTATATTCAAAATGGTTAATATTTATATAATTATATTAATATATCCATACTTGTTTAAGGTTATATTTAAAAATCGATCGATTGTTATTTGTAAGTATTTATATAAATAATATTAGTAAGTTTGATATATATAGTTATGTGAAATTTTAATATAATTATAGTATACGTAATAAGCATATTTTCTGTGCAAAATATTTATCTGCTTAAAAAGGTAGATTTTGAGATTAATAAAGATAATATTAATAATCATATTATTTAATAATAATACTTATTAAAACAATATTAGTAATAACAATAATAATAATAATAATAATAATAATAATCATAATGGTAACTAGGGTTATGGTAATAATATTAATTGGTAGTTATAATTACATTAGTATTAATAACAGCAATAACTAATATTTGTAATACTTAATAATAATAATAATTCTTATACTTAATGATGTCTAATTCGTAGAAGTTATGGATGTTAAAAAAATTGATAATTTAGTTGCTTAGATAATTGGTTAGGGTATGTGGGGTTATCAGTGTCGGCCATAAGAAAAAGTAGAACACTCAAAGCAGTTTTCAATAAAATATTATCCATAACTTGTAGATTTATATTCATAGTGGTTATTTGGTTTTGTTTGGACTGCACTGAAACAGAAGAAGAAGTACATCGACATCTTGTAGTTGATCATGGGTGTGAGGTGATTATGGTGAGGTTTACGGTTGTTTCACAGCTGCATAATCGGAGAACTAATAGCAGGAGTTTGATCACGATGGTGTTGGTATTGAGTAGTTTGGGTCTTGATCGAATAACGTTCATAAACGGGCAGTAGCTAGTGGCGTACGGTGTGGATGTTTTAGTGGGTTTGCCCAACAGGAAACACAAAGAAGAGAGGGTGATAGGGTGGTCATGGGTGGTGACCGGTTGGTGATCAAACGAAGGGAGGGGGTGAAGGTGGTGATGTTAACCGAACAACAAAAGCTTCGTAAGTGAGGGTGATCGAAGATGTTGATAGTTTGGGCTCGGTCTAGCAACAAAATAGAAGCAATAACTTTTAGATAGTCTTGGTGACAGATAGGGTGTTCGAACATAGAACATTGATGATGATGGTTTGTAGTTTGATGGCTATTTGACAAGCAAAGGCCGTAGCAGTATGGTTTGTGTTAGAGTTGGTTAAACGAGACAAGAAGTAGGAGACGAGTAGTTAGGAGAATGAAAGTGTGGTATTATTGAGTGGGTTTGTTGAATGGTTTTGTATGTGATGATTCTTGATCAGTAAAGCAAAAAAGTAAGAAGGTAGAAGGAAGATAGTTGTGGTTTTAAGATGAAAGAATATGCATGTATGTGAGCAACTAGTAACAAGAGGGTTTACGACAAATGAAATAATAAAACAATGAAGTGGGGTTCCTAGAGGAAAAAGAAGTAATATAATTATATATGTTTATGAATGTGTGTGGTTGGTTTTCAAAAGCGCTAGAACATAGATAAAAGATAGTACATGTATAATTCAAAAATAATAATAACTGAAGTGCAATATAAATATCCCCTCTTGTTTCTATATTACGTGGGGTACAAAGAAGAAAAAAAATCCCGTGTACACTTATTGGTTTTATTTGATCGACCTCATGCCCCAATTCAACTAACCATTTAAATAACTAAATAAAATATAGAATTAGATTAGGAGGAGCAACATAAGAAAGCAGATGCGAAGGCAAGTGACGGATTATGGGGTCAACTGACCCCACTCAAATGTTTCCTATTGGTCAATCGAGTGTAAATTTTACATTGCAGTTAACGTAAATTGATACCTTTACCCTAATGACAATTCTTTTTATATTTAAACATATGTCATGTATAATAACATGTCCATGAACCAATTTACCCTTAACATAACTTTGCATATCTATACTTATGTAATTTACATTGTTTTACCAATTTTCCCATTGAATATATTTACATTTATGTTGCTCAGATAATATACTGAATGAAAATCACATTTAAAATTAATTGTACTCTATTTAGATATCAATTTAATTATTATCAAATGAGGGCTTATATTCAAGTGCATATATTATTAACAAATTTTACAAGCTTTTGTTCTACGACCATCGTTAATGGAAAATTTTATTTTATAGAAACTATTTTTCTTGAGATTTCTTAAGTAGAACAAGGATATTGAATTTAAGTGTAACCCAAAAAATAAAATCAATAAACAATACACACAAACACATATATATATATATATATATATATATATATATATATATATATATCTATTGATAATCTGTTGTTCGTGAATCGTCGGGAAAGGTCAAAAGTCAAATGAATATATGAAATAGTTCAAAATATTTTTGAGACTCAACCTAACAGACTTTGCTTATCGTCTCAAAATCATATAAAGATTAAGTTTAAATTTAGTCAGAAATTTCCGAGTCGTCACAGTACCTACCCGTTAAAGAAATTTCGTCCCGAAATTTGAGTGAGTTTGTCATGATTAACAATAAAAATGTTTTCATGACGAATATAAGTTGATAAATAGAGTTTTATTACTGTTGAGTAATATGGATAAAACAATTCGATTATTCGAAGCGTACAAATGAAGCTAATGCAAAAAAGTGAAATGAATTAAATAAAGGTTCGCCTTAACTTTAGACGTAGTCACAGTTGAATTTAGAAAATAAGGTGCATCTTAACTTTTGACGTTGTATTGATTGAATTCCGAAATTCAAGGGATTTAAAGAAATTCTTCGAAATCTAAAAGATTTGATTCTTCGGCGAGTAAGGAAATTAAGATCTCTATAATTAAATACGATGATCTGCCTCGATTAATATGTCTGATATTTCCATTATAAATTAAACTCATCCGTTCCATTATTCTCACCATTCCTATACTTTCTTTCTTAGTTCATACATCCAAAAGATTATGAAAATGCTTAGTTCAGTTCTAATCCCTAATATTTTCCTAATTATCATTTCTGTCATCCTTCTTTTCAATCTTCCACCAGAAAAATCTGTTTACTTCTACTATTACCTTGGGATGATACTATTCGTAATTATACCGTGTCTTTATATTACTATTCATATTAATATTCACGGTTTGTAACCTTCGTGTTGTTATTGGGCTTTATATTTTCTCTTATATTTTGGAGCTCTTTGCCTTTTTATTCTCCTCTCGACTCCTAGTAAAGCGAGCAACGGTCCAGAATTTATAGATATGAATTTCAAAATGAACATAGTTAATGTTCTAAGAAAGAAATGGTAATAACACGATCTTGATTCGTCAAATTATCAGAATATCCGAAAAAGATAGAACTATCAAGAAAATATATTCTTGATATGTTTATATATCAGATAAAATGTAAGAGTCGTGTAACATGGCACATGATGACGTTATAATCTGTGAATCATCATGTCTCATTTAGAAACTTAGCATGACTTACTGTAATATAATCACGTTGATGAAGTGTCAGTATATTATACTAACTCATGCATCAGTTCCCAACATTACTTCAATAACATTCATATTTTAAGCTCGAAAGTTTACAGAATATAGAAACTAACAGTTTCTATATGATGTAACACTGATAGTACGAAGAGATTAATGATTTCAGATAAGAATAATTATAAAAATATCTTCAGAAATATGGAGGATATTTATAATGAAAGATATGATGATATCTTGGGATTTCTGATATCGAAGGATGGTGAAAAAAATTTGTCCGCAAAAGTTTGGAGTCAGAAGCAAGGTATTCGCTAAAGATTTCATCAGAAACAGAATCATCAGGATTCTTAATGTACAAGTTTAGTCCTTGTAATTTGTTCAGAGACTCCTTCGTAGTTTGCTCAATCAGTTTTTCAGTTTCAAACTTTTTCTGAGTTTTGCCAACATACAATTCTTTATCATCAACTTTTGGCTGTTGAGGTCGTTTACAGTTTTTGTTGCTTCCTTCAACTTTTCAAAATTCAGAGTATTAATTTGCAGACTGGGTGCTATTCAGAATTTCAGAATGGAAAATCATAGTTCTAAGAGATAAATATTATATGGATACATATAACTGTTGATGTGGAAATGTTGTGAGACTCACAATACAGATTTGCTGATTCCCGGTAATTGGTATAGCAATTCTTGTTACAAGATGCGGATGAGTACATGATGAGACTTCAATAGATAAATATAGTGATTTGGCGGAGAGATTTAAGCCAAGGAGCAACGAGGTTGCTGGTACGTCTGCTGGTAATATGATGGAATATAAAAGGTTCTCTGGTAACAATAAAAGAGCACGCATATATATCAAGGTTATAATAAGGTTGTTGAGAACGAAAAATCGAAGTTAACTTGTTGTAGTTGTGACAAAATTGGCTAATTTGAAAAAAAAATTGCAAAGTTATTTTCGGTAATAACAATGCTAAAAGAGCTAGCACAGATACGTGTTATACATTTACTCAGGTTCTGATTGTTTTCAGGTGCATATCTATACGCATAAATCTTTCCTTCCGTAGATGAAGTGCGGTTGGTTCATCCTCTCGATTGAGATGTTTTCAAGAATCATGAGAGGTTTGATCGCAGATTGTAATCGTCAAGATACAGATGAGGTTTTAAGATGAGATCAAGTGGCAAATTTGAAGAATTGTTTAGTTTCATATGTTATAATCAATATTTTAATTCATTTTAATTGTCTAATGTCATTAGTCCACAGTCGATAGTCCACAGTTAACAGTCCAATAATTCATATATGATTTAATATATAATATTGGAATTAATTAATACGTATCGTGACCCGTGTACATGTCTCAGACTCGGTCACAACTCAAACTATATATATTATTGTAGAATCAACCTCAACCCTGTATAGCTAACTCTCGCATTATTGCATATAGAGTGTCTATGGTTATTCCAAATAATATATATAGATGCGTCGATATGATATGTCAAAACCTTGTATACGTGTCCCGATATTTAGAGTGCGTAAAATAAATAACAAAAATTAAATGATGATAAATAAAGTGCGTAAAGTAAATAACAGAAATTAAATGACAATAAATAAAATTGCGAGAATGTAAATTGCGATAATTAAATTGCGATAAATAAAATGTAATCAGTTAGCTAGGAGCAATTAGCTAGGAACAGTTAGCGTGGATTCTTAACAAAATTTTTCATAGTTAATTTGTTTGTTTCTAACAAATTTTATTTTGTCAAATGTTTTCTTCATTATGCCACTTGTTGGATTCTGATAAGTCAAAATTCAAATAGGAAATTGAATGAAAATGTTTATTCTGCGGTGAACGGATTCGTATCTTTATAGATGTAAGTAGGATAGTAAATGAATGTTGAATCGGATTGGAAGAATGTACAGTGTATCTTATTAATGTGAAATTTAAATATTCCTCGGGTATTACCTACCCGTTAAAATATTCTCACCATTAACAGTTTGTACAAAAGAATTTTTAATTACAATCTTTATGAAAATATACTTCCATATATATTTTCTTCAGATGTAATCATGGATTTAATGAGTTAATATAATATTAATCTCATTTAATTTACCGTTAGAACTAGAATACATAATCTCTAAAACATTAGAGATTACATAATCGCCATGAAGAACGAAGATAAATGATATAGAACGTCATGTAGAACGATGGTTATGCTCGAGGTACATATTGTGATGTTGAGGCATGGATTGTTGATGATACTGGTGCTGTTACTGATGGTACTGCTGGTTCCGGTGATATTGCTGAAGCTGGTAAATTTTGCACCATATTCTCCAAATTGATTACTCGATCGTGAAGTTCGTTGACTTCTTTTATTATTCCGGAATGATTGTCGGTCGGAACGAGCGGATGAATAAGGTTTAGAATTTTAGATAGAATATAATCGTGATGAGATACTCTGGAAATGAGAGAGGAAATAATATTACGAACAATTTCACCGGTAAGTGCTTCAGGTTCTTCGCCAAAAATGCAGGTTGGTGGGTGGAAAGGATCGCCTTCTTCTCATCTCCATCGGTTAAATCGACTATGAACTCATTAGATGAATTGGAGATGGATGATTGGTTGATTCATTCTGGTGACACTGCTTTCGGAGCTTAGGTGAAACTCCATATCTAATAGCTGTCGAAATCTGAGGAATTCGAACTAGTTGAGGGATTCATCTCGTACGATCAGATGAAGGATTTTCGATAAGAAATAGATTATAGGATGTAGATTAGTACCCTGCAATACATAATTTACATATACATATATAATACTAAAATCCCATAAGTTACGGATGAATCTACGGAAGCTGTTAGGTAAAGTCTATAGTAACATATATGAATTTGTCTATACACTATTCATGCAGTCAATGCAGTAACTTGTGTTATAGACTAAGAATGATAAGCAGGTAATTTCCTACGGATGATAAGTAGGTGATTTTCAATTAGAAATGATAAGCAAAACTTTTGACATGCAGACACGGTCGAAGTCCAGACTCACTAATGCATCCTAATGACTATCAGTTAGACATACTAATGCAAGACCTGGTTCACTAAGGCCACCGCTCTGATACCACATGTCATACCCCGTCCTAATCCGTCTGGACGAAGTCACCAACATCTGGTTCCATTGCGATGATCGACTCCAAATAATGTCTTTACAATGAACAAATGCACAGCGGAAGATTTCTTTCATACCTGAGAATAAACATGTTTTGAAGTGTCAACCAAAAGGTTGGTGAGTTCATAGGTTTATCATAAAACAATAAAATTCATCATTTTGATAGAACACAAGATTTAAATGCTGCATGGTACAAATGGGCCCAAATCCCATACCCACCTGTAATGTACATGCGATATCTTTTAAATACAGTACACCTTTCTCGTGTACGAAATCATCTTTCATAAATCTTAGTAACCGTACCCATATCTCGTGCACAAAAATAACATACACATAACCTGTAGTGACCCGAACTTTTCCATGTTTATATATATATTAAATGAAATTGTTATTTACATGATTAAGTGTTTCCAACATGTTAAGCAATCAAACTTGTTAAGACTTGATTAATTGAAATAGGTTTCATATAGACAATTGACCACCCAAGTTGACTGGTGATTCACGAACGTTAAAACTTGTAAAAACTATATGATGACATATATATGGATATATATATAGTTAACATAATATTAGGATAAGTAAACATATCATTAAGTATATTAACAATGAACTACATATGTAAAAGCAAGACTACTAACTTAATGATTTTGAAACGAGACATATATGTAACGATTATCGTTGTAACGACATTTAATGTATATATATCATATTAAGAGATATTCATACATCATATTATCATGATAATATAATAATTTAAAATCTCATTTGATATTATAAACATTGGGTTAACAATATTTTACAAGATCGTTAACCTAAAGGTTTCAAAACAACACTTACATGTAACGACTAACGATGACTTAACGACTCAGTTAAAATGTATATACATGTAGTGTTTTAATATGTATTCATACACTTTTGAAAGAATTCAAGACACTTATCAAAATACTTCTACTTAACAACAATGCTTACTATTACATCCTCGTTCAGTTTCATCAACAATTCTACTCGTATGCACCCGTATTCGTACTCGTACAATACACAGCTTTTAGATGTATGTACTATTGGTATATACACTCCAATTATCAGCTCTTAGAAGCCTATGTGAGTCACCTAACACATTTGGGAACCATCATTTGGCAACTAACATGAAATATCTCATAAAATTACAAAAATATGAGTAATCATTCATGACTTATTTACATGAAAACAAAATTACATATCCTTTATATCTAATCCATACACCAACAACCAAAAACACCTACAAACACTTTCATTCTTCAATTTTCTTCATCTAATTGATCTCTCTCAAGTTCTATCTTCAAGTTCTAAGTGTTCTTCATAAATTCTACAAGTTCTAGTTTCATAAAATCAAGAATACTTCCAAGTTTGCTAGCTTACTTCCAATCTTGTAGAGTGATCATCCAACCTCAAGAAATCTTTCTTATTTACAGTAAGATATCTTTCTAATACAAGGTAATACTCATATTCAAACTTTGATTCAATTTCTATAACTATAACAATCTTATTTCGAGTGGAAATCTTACTTGAACTTGTTTTTCGTGTCATGATTCTGCTACAAGAACTTTCAAGCCATCCAAGGATCCTTTGATGCTAGATCCATTTTTCTCATTTCCAATAGCTTTATCCAGAAAACTTGAGGTAGTAATGATGTTCATAACATCATTCGATTCATACATATAAAGCTATCTTATTCGAAGGTTTAAACTTGTAATCACTAGAACATAGTTTAGTTAATTCTAAACTTGTTCGCAAACAAAAGTTAATCCTTCTAACTTGACTTTTAAAATCAACTAAACACATGTTCTATATCTATATGATATGCTAACTTACTGATTTAAAACCTGGAAACACGAAGAACACTGTAAAACCGGAAATACGCCGTCGTAGTAACACCGCGGGCTGTTTTGGGTTAATTAATTAAAAACTATGATAAACTTTAATTTAAAAGTTGTTCTTCTAGGAAAATTATTTTTATTATGAACATGAAACTATATCCAAAAATCATGGTTAAACTCAAAGTGGAAGTATGCTTTCTAAAATCGTCATCTAGACGTCGTTCTTTCGACTGAAATGACTACCTTTACAAAAACGACTTGTAACTTATATTTCCGACTATAAACCTATACTTTTTCTATTTAGATTCATAAAATAGTGTTCAATATGAAACCATAGCAATTTGATTCACTCAAAACGGATTTAAAATGAAGAAGTTATGGGTAAAACAAGCTTGGATAATTTTTCTTGTTGTAGCAACGTGAAAATTGGTAACAAATCTATATTAATCATATCCTAGCTAACTTATATTGTATTATACATGTATTCTAATATATTATGTAATATTGGGATACCATAGACACGTATGCAAATGTTTTGACATATCATATCGACCCATGTGTATATATTATTTGGAACAACCATAGACACTCTATATGCAGTAATGAGGGAGTTAGCTATACAGGGTTGAGGTTGATTCTAAAAATATATATACTTTGAGTTGTGATCTAGCCTGAGATGTGTATACACTGGGTCGTGGATTGATTCAAGATAATATATATCAATTTTTTTCTGTACATCTAACGTTGGACAACTAGTTGTAGGTTACTAACGAGGACAGCTGACTTAATAAACTTAAAACATCAAAATATATTAAAAGTGTTGTAAATATATTTTGAATATACTTTGATATATATGTACATATTTGTTATAGGTTCGTGAATCGACCAGTGGCCAAGTCTTACTTCCCGACGAAGTAAAAATCTGTGAAAGTGAGTTATAGTCCCACTTTTAAAATCTAATATTTTTGGGATGAGAATACATGCAGGTTTTATAAATGATTTACAAAATAGACACAAGTACGTGAAACTACATTCTATGGTTGAATTATCGAAATCGAATATGCCCCTTTTTATTAAGTCAGGTAATCTAAGCATTAGGGAACAGACACCCTAATTGACGCAAATCCTAAAGATAGATCTATTGGGCCTAACAAACCCCATCCAAAGTACCGGATGCTTTAGTACTTCGAAATTTATATCATATCCGAAGGGTGTCCCGAAATGATGGGGATATTCTTATATATGCATCTTGTTAATGTCGGTTACCAGGTGTTCACCATATGAATGATTTTTATCTCTATGTATGGGATGTGTATTGAAATATGAAATCTTGTGGTCTATTGTTACGATTTGATATATATATAGGTTAAACCTATAACTCACCAACATTTTTGTTGACGTTTAAAGCATGTTTATTCTCAGGTGAATAATAAGAGCTTCTGCTGTTGCATACTAAAATAAGGACAAGATTTGGAGTCCATGATTGTATGATATTGTGTAAAAACTGCATTCAAGAAACATATGTCGATGTAATATATTTCTATTGTAAACCATTATGTAATGGTCGTGTGTAAACAATATATTTTAGATTATCATTATTTGATAATCTACGTAATGCTTTTGAAACCTTTATTGATAAAATAAAGATTATGGTTGTTTTAAAAATGAATGCAGTCTTTGAAAAACGTCTCATATAGAGGTCAAAACCTCGCAACGAAATCAATTAATATGGAATGTTTATAATCAATATGAACGGGACATTTCAGTTGGTATCCGAGTGTTGGTCTTAGAGAACTAGAATTTTGCATTAGTGTATCTTATCGAGTTTGTTAGGATGCATTAGTGAGTCTGGACTTCGTCCGTGTTTACTTGAAAAATGATTGCTTAACAAATTTTGTTGGAAACTATATATTTTTAACATGTGAATATTATGTGATATATTAATCTCTTAATGTGTTTGATATTATGTGATAGATGTCTACCTCTAGAACAAGTCCCATTGACTCACCTAATAATAATGAAGAGTCAAATATAAATTAGAATGATTCGTGGACTGATTCACAAGTTCCCGAAGAGGAACCGGAAGAAGAGTCGGAACCGGAAGAAGAATCGGAACCGGAAGAAGAATCGGAACCGGTGGGGGAAATAATAAAACGGTTAAGTAGAAGAAAATCCTCAACCAACCGACCAAAGTTAATTATGGTCAATGGTGTTTCCGCCAAGGAAGCAAAGTATTGGGAGGATTACCAATTCTCCGATGAATCGGATCCCGACAAGGATTCCGATGATGTTATAGAAATTACCCCAACACAATTTAATAAGGCAAAAGAGAACAATAAGGGAAAGGGCATAAAAATAGAGAAATTTGATTCCAAACACGATGAACTTTATATGTATCGTCAACACCCGTATTTATTAAGTTGTGACAATAACCCGGGAACCTCTAAACCACCAGATTTTTCTAAACCAATGTGGAGAACGACGGCTCGCATTAGGGGAACATCATATATCCCTAGAAACTTGGCAAAACGAACCAAAACCGAAGAAGAAGAAACGAGCGAGTCGGAATAAGATAGTTGTATTCGTGTGGTGTAATATTTGTAATATAGTGTGCTTATACTTTATGATATATGTAAAAATTGCTTGTATTAATAAGTATTTTTTTATGAATCTAACTCTTGTCTATTTTACAGTATAAAAACACAAAATGGATAGACAACCCAATATTTTAAGAGACCTACCCGGAGACATGATTGATGAAATCTTGTCTAGAGTCGGTCAGAATTCCTCGGCACAACTATTTAAGGCGAGATAAGTTTGTAAGACATTCAAAGAACGTTCTAAGAATGCCTTGATTTATAAAAGGCTTTCGTTCGAAAGATGGGGGATATCACATTGGAAAATCCATAAGTTACGATGTGTTTACTTTGACGCATATATTGCGGGGAACCCAAATGCTATTTTACGCAACGGGTTAAGAAATTATTTTGACTCAATATATCCGAATATAGGACTTCGTGATTTTGAAAAAGCGGCTAACATGCAACATAAAGAAGCATGTTATGCTTACCGGTTAGTAATGTTCGCTTCTCACCAAAGTGAGAACAAGAACATCGGGCTACAACTATTAAACAAAACGTTCCCACAAGTGACGGAGTCGGTAATTGAGGTAAGAAATGAGGTTTTTAGGTTATTACAAGACTGTTGGTCATTACGTAACCTTCATCCTTTTGATGACGTTACAACACATTGTCTTACTATCGGTCACAACGGTTATGTTCCACAAAACCAAGGATGGGAAGTGGTATTAGTAAAACCAGAATGCATGACTTGTTTCTGGACGTATGAATTACGTGTCTTTATTGCCTTTGCTGAACGCCTTATTTATTAACTAGAATTATCTTCACAACTACTTTGTATCAAAGTTTTATGTGCTATATTTCATGCTATATGTAAAAAAAAGCGGTATTGTAAGTTTGCAAGTTATTGTATAAAGGTTTGAATATGATTTTTTTTTTTTGTGATTAGTTTTTCATATAGAATTGTAGTAGTTGAAATGGTATGTTAGCTACTAAGTATGAACTTAACGGGTAGGTACTACCCGAATTAAAGAGTATAAAATGCTAATATGAAGAAAGAGCTTTTATAAATAAGTTCATATTACGCTACGAAATACTATTGACTACTCTTGATATTCTATATGACTAACTCGTTTCATTTGACTATTTTGAAGGAAATGGCACCGACTACTCGACACACCTTGAATATGAGCGAAGAGGAATTTCTTGCCTTTCTTGCTTCAAACATAGCCGCAGTACAGGCTACGCTACATACCAACAATAACTCCAAATCTAGCAATGCAGCTAACGATGCAAGAAATCATGTAGGATGCACCTACAAAGAATTCACTACCTGCAAACCTTTGGAATTTGATGGAACCGAAGGACCGATCGGATTGAAACGGTGGACCGAGAAGGTCGAATCGGTGTTTGCCATAAGTAAGTGTACTGAAGAGGACAAAGTGAAGTACGCTACGCATACCTTCACAGGTACTGCGTTAACATGGTGGAATACCTATCTAGAGCAAGTGGGACAAGATGATGCTTACGCACTACCGTGGTCAGCATTCAAGCATTTGATGAACGAGAAGTACCGTCCCAGAACCGAGGTCAATAAGCTTAAGACAGAACTTAGAGGGTTACGAACCCAAGGATTTGATATTACCACGTACGAAAGATGATTCACAGAATTGTGCCTATTGTGTCCGAGAGCGTTCGAAGATGAGGAAGAGAAGATCGACGCGTTTGTGAAAGGATTACCGGAAAGAATCTAAGAAGATATAAGTTCACACGAGCCCGCCTCTATACAACAAGCATGTAGAATGGCTCACAAACTAGTGAACCAGATTGAGGAAAGAATTAAAGAACAGGCGGCTGAAGAGGCCAATGTGAAGCAAGTCAAAAGAAAGTGGGAGAAAAACGGTGATAAGAATCACCAATACAACAACAACAGCAATTACAACAATAATCGCAACAACTATCCCAACAATCGCAACTACAACAAACGGCCCAACAACAACAACAACAACAACAACAACAATAACAACAACAGCAACTACGACAATCATCCCAACAACAATAACAACCGCAACAACAACAACAATCAGAAGCAGCTATGCCAAAGGTGTGAAAAGTATCACTCGAGGTTCTGCACCAAATTTTGCAACAAGTGTAAAAGAAATGGTCATAGCGTGGCGAAGTGTGAGGTCTACGGACCAGGCGTTAACATAACGAAAGGAACAAATGGTGTCGGAACGAGTAATGGCGGAGCAAGTAGTGTCGGAACAAGTTATGCCAATGTAGTTTGTTATAAATGTGGAAAACCGGGCCACATTATTAGAAATTGCCCGAACCAGGAGAACACGAATGGACAAGGCCGTGGAAGAGTTTTCAATATTAATGCGGCAGAGGCACAGGAAGACCCGGAGCTTGTTACGGGTACGTTTCTTATTAACAATAAATCTGCTTACGTTTTATTTGATTCGGGTGCGGATAGAAGCTATATGAGTAGAGATTTTTGTGCTAAATTAAGTTGTCCATTGACGCCATTGGATAGTAAATTTTTACTCGAATTAGCAAACGGTAAATTAATTTCAGCATATTATATATGCCGGAATCGAGAAATTAAACTGGGTAGCGAAATATTTAAGATTGATTTGATACCCGTAGAGTTAGGGAGTTTTAATGTAATAGTTGGCATGGACTGGCTGAAGAAGGTGAAAGCAGAGATCGTATATTATAAAAATGCAATTCGCATTGTACGAGAAGAAGGAGAACCCTTAATGGTGTACGGAGAAAAGGGCAACACGAAGCTACATCTTATTAGTAATTTGAAGGCACAAAAACTAATAAGAAAAGGTTGCTATGCTGTTCTAGCACACGTCGAGAAAGTACAAACTGACGAAAAGAGCATCAATGATGTTCCCATCGCAAAAGAATTACCCGATGTATTTCCGAAAGAATTACCGGGACTACCTCCACATCGATCTATTGAATTTCAAATAGATCTTGTACCAGGAGCTGCACCAATAGCTCGTGCTCCTTATAGACTCGCACCCAGCGAGATGAAAGAACTGCAAAGCCAACTGCAAGAACTATTAGAACGTGGTTTCATTCGACCAAGCACATCACCATGGGGAGCTCCTGTTTTGTTTGTCAAGAAGAAGGATGGTACATTTAGGTTGTGTATTGACTACAGAGAGTTGAACAAACTTACCATCAAAAACCGTTATCCACTGCCGAGAATTGACGACTTATTTGATCAACTACAAGGCTCGTCGGTTTATTCGAAGATCGATTTACGTTTTGGATATCATCAAATGCGAGTAAAGGAGGATGATATTCCAAAAAACTGCTTTTAGGACGCGTTATGGTCATTACGAGTTTATGGTTATGCCGTTTGAATTGACTAACGCACCAGCTGTGTTCATGGACCTTATGAACCGAGTGTGTGGGCCATATCTTGACAAGTTTGTCATTGTTTTCATCAATGACATACTTATTTACTCAAAGAATGATCAAGAGCACGAAGAACATTTGAGAAAAGTGCTAGAAGTATTGAGGAAAGAAAAACTGTACGCTAAATTTTCAAAGTGTGCATTTTGGTTGGAAGAAGTTCAATTCCTCGGTCACATAGTGAACAAAGAAGGTATCCAGGTGGACCCGGCAAAGATCGAAACCGTTGAAAAGTGGGAAACCCCAAAAACTCCGAAGCATATACGTCAATTTTTAGGATTGGCTGGTTACTACAGAAGATTCATCCAAGATTCCTCCAAAATAGCAAAACCCTTGACTGCATTAACCCATAAAGGGAAGAAATTTGAATGGAAGGATGAACAAGAGAAGGCGTTTCAATTATTGAAGAAAAAGCTAACTACAACACCTATATTGTCATTGCCTGAAGGGAATGATGATTTTGTGATTTATTGTGACGCATCAAAGCAAGGTCTCGGTTGTGTATTAATGCAACGAACGAAGGTGATTGCTTATGCGTCTAGACAATTGAAGATTCACGAGCAAAATTATATGACGCATGATTTGGAATTAGGTGCGGTTGTTTTTGCATTAAAGACTTAGAGGCACTACTTATATGGGGTCAAAAGTATTATATATACCGACCATAAAAGTCTTCAACGTATATTTAATCAGAAACAACTGAATATGAGGCAGCGTAGGTGGATTGAATTATTGAATGATTACGACTTTGAGATTCGTTACCACCCGGAGAAGGCAAATGTGGTAGCCGACGCCTTGAGCAGAAAGGACAGAGAACCCATTCGAGTAAAATCTATGAATATAATGATTCACACTAACCTTACTACTCAAATAAAGGAGGCGCAACAAGGAGTTTTAAAAAAGGGAAATTTAAAGGATGAAATACCTAAAGGATCGGAGAAGCATCTTAATATTCGGGAAGACGGAACCCGGTATAGGGCTGAAAGAATTTGGGTACCAAAATTTGGAGATATGAGAGAAATGGTACTTAGAGAAGCTCATAAAACCCGATACTCAATATATCCTGGAACGGGGAAGATGTAAAGGATCTTAAGAAACATTTTTGGTGGCCAGGTATGAAAACCGATATTGTTAAATATGTAGGAGAATGTTTGACGTGTTCTAAGGTCAAAGCTGAACATCAGAAACCATCAGGTCTACTACAACAACCTGAAATCCTGGAATGGAAATGAGAAAACATTACCATGGATTTTATTACTAAATTGCCAAGGACTGCAAGTGGTTATGATACTATTTGGGTAATAGTTGATCGTCTCACCAAGTCAGCACACTTCCTGCCAATAAGAGAAGATGACAAGATGGAGAAGTTAGCACAACTGTATTTGAAGGAAGTCGTCTCCAGACATGGAATACCAATCTCTATTATCTCTGATAGGGATGGCAGATTTATTTCAAGATTCTGGCAGACATTACAGCAAGCATTAGGAACTCGTCTAGACATGAGTACTGCCTATCATCCACAAACTGATGGGCAGAGCGAAAGGACGATACAAACGCTTGAAGACATGCTACGAGCATGTGTTATTGATTTCGGAAACAGTTGGGATCGACATCTACCGTTAGCAAAATTTTCCTACAACAACAGCTATCATTCAAGCATTGAGATGGCGCCGTTTGAAGCACTTTATGGTAGAAAGTGCAGGTCTCCGATTTGTTGGAGTGAAGTGGGGGATAGACAGATTATGGGTCCGGAGATAATACAAGAAACTACCGAGAAGATCATCCAAATTCAACAACGGTTGAAAACCGCCCAAAGTCGACAAAAGAGCTACGCCGACATTAAAAGAAAAGACATAGAATTTGAAATTGGAGAGATGGTCATGCTTAAGGTTGCACCTTGGAAAGGTATTGTTCGATTTGGTAAATGAGAGAAATTAAATCCAAGGTATATTGGACCATTCAAGATTATTGATCGTGTCGGACCAGTAGCTTACCGACTTGAGTTACCTCAACAACTTGCGAATGTACATAACACTTTCCACGTCTCAAATTTGAAGAAATATTTTGCTAAAGAAGATCTCACTATTTCGTTGGACGAAATCCAAATCAATGAAAAACTTCAATTCATTGAAGAACCCGTCGAAATAATGGATCGTCAGGTTAAGAGACTTAAACAAAACAAGATACCGATTGTTAAGGTTCGATGGAATGCTCGTAGAGGACTCGAGTTCACCTGGGAGCATGAATATCAGATGAAGAAGAAATACCCGCATTTATTTCCAGAAGATACGTCAACACCTCCAACTGCTTAAAATTTTGGGACGAAATTTATTTAACGGGTAGGTACTGTAGTGACCCGAACTTTTCCATGTTTATATATATATTAAATAAAATTGTTATTTACATGATTAAGTATTTCCAACATGTTAAGCAATCAAACTTGTTAAGACTTGATTAATTGAAATAGGTTTCATATAGACAATTGACCACCCAAGTTGACCGGTGATTCACGAACGTTAAAACTTGTAAAAACTATATGATGACATATATATGGATATATATATATATATATATATATATATATATATATATATATATATATATATATATATATATATATATATATATATATATATATATATATATATATATAGTTAACATTATATTATGATAAGTAAACATATCATTAAGTATATTAACAATGAACTACATATGTAAAAGCAAGACTACTAACTTAATGATTTTGAAACGAGACATATATGTAACGATTATCGTTGTAACGACATTTAATGTATATATATATATCATATTAAGAGATATTCATACATCATATTATCATGATAATATAATAATTTAAAATCTCATTTGATATTATAAACATTGGGTTAACAACATTTAACAAGATCGTTAACCTAAAGGTTTCAAAACAACACTTACATGTAACGACTAACGATGACTTAATGACTCAGTTAAAATGTATATACATATAGTGTTTTAATATGTATTCATACACTTTTGAAAGACTTCAAGACACTTATCAAAATACTTCTACTTAACAAAAATGCTTACTATTACATCCTCGTTCAGTTTCATCAACAATTCTACTCGTATGCACCCGTATTCGTACTCGTACAATACACAGCTTTTAGATGTATGTACTATTGGTATATACACTCCAATGATCAGCTCTTAGCAGCCCATGTGAGTCACCTAACACATGTGGGAACCATCATTTGGCAACTAGCATGAAATATCTCATAAAATTACAAAAATATGAGTAATCATTCATAACTTATTTACATGAAAACAAAATTACATATCCTTTATATCTAATCCATACACCAACGACCAAAAACACCTACAAACACTTTCATTCTTCAATTTTCTACATCTAATTGATCTCTCTCAAGTTCTATCTTCAAGTTCTAAGTGTTCTTCATAAATTCTACAAGTTCTAGTTTCATAAAATCAAGAATACTTCCAAGTTTGCTAGCTTACTTCCAATCTTGTAGAGTGATCATCCAACCTCAAGAAATCTTTCTTATTTACAGTAAGATATCTTTCTAATACAAGGTAATACTCATATTCAAACTTTGATTCAATTTCTATAACTATAACAATCTTATTTCGAGTGGAAATCTTACTTGAACTTGTTTTTCGTGTCATGATTCTGCTTCAAGACCTTTCAAGTCATCCAAGGATCCTTTGAAGCAAGATCCATTTTTATCATTTCCAGTAGCTTTATCCAGAAAACTTGAGGTAGTAATGATGTTCATAACATCATTCGATTCATACATATAAAGCTATCTTATTCGAAGGTTTAAACTTGTAATCACTAGAACATAGTTTAGTTAATTCTAAACTTGTTCGCAAACAAAAGTTAATCCTTCTAACTTGATTTTTAAAATCAACTAAACACATGTTCTATATCTATATGATATGCTAACTTAATGATTTAAAACCTGGAAACACGAAGAACACTGTAAAACCGGACATACGCCGTCGTAGTAACACCGCAGGATGTTTTGGGTTAATTAATTAAAAACTATGATAAACTTTAATTTAAAAGTTGTTCTTCTGGGAAAATGATTTTTCTTATGAACATGAAACTATATCCAAAAATCATGGTTAAACTCAAAGTGGAAGTATGTTTTCTAAAATGGTCATCTAGACGTCGTTCTTTCGACTGAAATGACTACCTTTACAAAAACGACTTGTAACTTATATTTTCGACTATAAACCTATACTTTTTCTGTTTAGATTCATAAAATAGAGTTCAATATGAAACCATAGAAATTTGATTCACTCAAAACGGATTTAAAATGAAGAAGTTATGGGTAAAACAAGATTGGATAATTTTTCTTGTTGTAGCAACGTGAAAATTGGTAACAAATCTATATTAATCATATCCTAGCTAACTTATATTGTATTATACATGTATTCTAATATATTATGTAATCTTGGGATACCATAGACACGTATGCAAATGTTTTGACATATCATATCGACCCATGTGTATATATTATTTGGAACAACCATAGACACTCTATATGCAGTAATGAGGGAGTTAGCTATACAGGGTTGAGGTTGATTCCAAAAATATATATACTTTGAGTTGTGACCTAGCCTGAGACGTGTATACACTGGGTCGTGGATTGATTCAAGATAATATATATCAATTTTTTCTGTACATCTAACGTTGGACAACTAGTTGTAGGTTACTAACGAGGACAGCTGACTTAATAAACTTAAAACATCAAAATATATTAAAAGTGTTGTAAATATATTTTGAATATACTTTGATATATATGTACATATTTGTTATAGGTTCGTGAATCGACCAGTGGCCAAGTCTTACTTCCCGGCGAAGTAAAAATCTGTGAAAGTGAGTTATAGTCCCACTTTTAAAATCTAATATTTTTTGGATGAGAATACATGCAGGTTTTATAAATGATTTACAAAATAGACACAAGTACGTGAAACTACATTCTATGGTTGAATTATCAAAATCGAATATGCCCCTTTTTATTAAGTCTGGTAATCTAAGCATTAGGGAACAGACACCCTAATTGACGCGAATCCTAAAGATAGATCTATTGGGCCTAACAAACCCCATCCAAAGTACCGGATGCTTTAGTACTTCAAAATTTATATCATATCCGAAGGGTGTCCCGGAATAATGGGGATATTCTTATATATGCATCTTGTTAATGTCGGTTACCAGGTGTTCACTATATGAATGATTTTTATCTCTATGTATGGGATGTGTATTGAAATATGAAATCTTGTGGTCTATTCTTATGATTTGATATATATATATAGGTTAAACCTATAACTCACCAACATTTTTGTTGACGTTTAAAGCATGTTTATTCTCAAGTGAATACTAAGAGCTTCAGCTGTTGCATACTAAAATAAGGACAAGATTTGGAGTCCATGTTTGTATGATATTGTGTAAAAACTGCATTCAAGAAACATATGTCGATGTAATATATTTCTATTGTAAACCATTATGTAATGGTCGTGTGTAAACAGTATATTTTAGATTATCATTATTTGATAATCTACGTAATGCTTTTGAAACCTTTATTGATAAAATAAAGGTTATGGTTGTTTTAAAAATGATTGCAGTCTTTGAAAAACGTCTCATATAGAGGTCAAAACCTCGCAACGAAATCAATTAATATGGAACGTTTATAATCAATATGAACGGGACATTTCATAACCTGTGTATAAAATCATTCTCTCGATACATAACAATTATCATGTCCACATAATTCAATGGTGGCAATTATCATGTCCACATAATTCAATGGTGGTAATTATCATGTCCACATAATTCAATGGTGGCAATTATCATGTCCACATAATTCAACTGTGGCAATTATCATGTCCACATAATTCAACTGTAATCCGCAGAACTTCTGTCTGCATAATAATTCATTCGAGGAATGTTTTGCTTGTGTCTATCTCGTCAAACATTTATAAAAGCATTTCATGTATTCGCAGTTCAAAATATATTTCAAAAGCATTTAATAAAGCAGTTATAAAAAAACGCATGTATTCTCAGTCCCAAAAATGTAAAGAGTAAAAGGGAATCAAATGAACTCACCTAATGTATTTTGTAGTAAAAATACATATGACGACATTGAACAAGTATAGGGTTGGCCTCGAATTCACGAACCTATATCATTTGTATGTATATATATTAAAACGTATAATCGTAATCGAACAATTTATTATATCTTAATTTATATATTATTTATTTAATTTGTGTTTATATTCAAAATGGTTAATATTTATATAATTATATTAATATATCCATACTTGTTTAAGGTTATATTTAAAAATCAATCGATTGTTATTTGTAAGTATTTATATAAATAATATTAGTAAGTTTGATATATATAGTTATGTGAAATTTTAATATAATTATAGTATACGTAATAAGTATATTTTATGTGCAAAATATTTATCTGCTTAAAAAGGTAGATTTTGAGATTAATAAAGATAATATTAATAATCATATTATTTAATAATAATACTTATTAAAAAATATTAGTAATAACAATAATAATAATAATAATAATAATCATAATGGTAACTAGGGTTATGGTAATAATATTAATTGGTAGTTATACTTACATTAGTATTAATAACAGCAATAACTAATATCCGTAATACTTAATAATAATAATAATTCTTATACTTAATGATAATAATAATAATATCCTAATCATAATAATGCTTATATCAATATTACTAATAATAATAACCCTAATAATATTTAGTGATGTTACTTATTAACAAAATGATAATAATATTAATATTATTAATAATTGTGATTGTAGTCATAATAATAATAACTAACACTTATTTTTAGCGTTACTAATAATAAAAATTATAATACTTGTAATAATAATAATAACTAATAATAACAATACCTATACATAATAATAATAATTAAAATTTTGAAACAAGTATTAAATAACAATAATTAATAATAACATTAATAATAATAATAACAATAATAATAATAGAAATAAAATAACAAGTATAACCTTTTAATCCTTGAGTAAAAAGAAATGTTGCAGACGGGACTCGAACCCAAGACCTCTCGCTTAACTCCAACACCCTTAAACCATTGAGCTGCTTATTATTTTCTGAATTCATTCATACATTAATTTATTTAAACTAATGTTTTTGTCTTCTCTTTCTTCTTAGAAATTAATCGACTGTAATCAATTATATTTCATAATCACTTCATCATATAATCATCTTTATTACAACCGTAACATCATCGTCTAATCTTTATCACAACATCAACATAAAATCACTGTTTTTTCATTATCGTTTTTTCTTAATTATATCCGATTATCATTAAGATCGATCCTTATCATCATCCTCGCCTACTCATCATCATAATCAATATTATGATATCTGTTACCATGATCCCATAACCATAATCATATCATGATCATAATAATCATCATCATAATACGCCATGATCATTGTTATCCCTTCACCTCGTTCATTACTATCATATACCAGTCATTATCATCATTCGAAAACACCACCATACTTCATCATCATCCTTGTTTTCATAATTACTAGCATAATCAAATACTACAGGTCATCTTGCAGTTATATCAGGAATAATGATGTCGTAATGCAGTTGAAGCACTATAGCAGGTTCGAGAAAAAAAATAGGATAGAAAGAGAAGGTGTGTACGATGGAAGTTTAATTGGTTGTTCGTGGGTCGTTCTTGGGTTGCAACAGAATAAGTGGCCTGCAGTAGCAAATCGTCAAGTTTCACTAACTAGCCCAAGTATATTTGGCCCGATAACACAACAAAACACAGCCCAATAAATGATGTCTAATTCGTAGAAGTTATGGATGTTAAAAAAATTGATAATTTAGTTGCTTAGATAATTAGTTAGGGTATGTGGGGTTATCAGTGTCGGCCATAAGAAAAAGTAGAACACTCAAAGCAGTTTTTAATAAAATATTATCCATAACTTGTAGATTTATATTCATAGTGGTTATTTGGTTTTGTTTGGACTGCACTGAAACAGAAGAAGAAGTACATCGACATCTTGTAGTTGATCATGGGTGTGAGTTGATTATGGTGAGGTTTACGGTTGTTTCACAGCTGCATAATCGGAGAACTAATAGCAGGAGTTTGATCACGATGATGTTGGTATTGAGTAGTTTGGGTCTTGATCGAATAGCGTTCATAAACGGGCAGTAGCTAGTGGCGTACAGTGTGGATGTTTTAGTGGGTTTGCCCAACAGGAAACACAAAGAAGAGAGGGTGATAGGGTGGTCATGGGTGGTGACCGGTTGGTGATCAAACGAAGGGAGGGGTTGAAGGTGGTGATGTTAACCGAACAACAAAAGCTTCGAAAGTGAGGGTGATCGAAGGTGTTGATAGTTTGGTCTCGGTCTAGCAACAAAATAGGAGCAATAACTTTTAGATAGTCTTGGTGACAGATAGGGTGTTCGAACATAGAACATCGATGATGATGGTTTGTAGTTTGATGGCTATTTGACAAGCAAAGGTCGTAGCAGTATGGTTAGTGTCAGAGTTGGTTAAACGAGACAAGAAGTAGGAGACGAGTAGTTAGGAGAATGAAAGTGTGGTATTATTGAGTGGGTTTGTTGAATGGTTTTGTATGTGATGATTCTTGATCAGTAAAGCAAAAAGTAAGAAGATAGAAGGAAGATAGTTGTGGTTTTAAGATGAAAGAATATGCATGTATGTGAGTAACTAGTAACAAGAGGGTTTACGACAAATGAAATAATAAAATAATGAAGTGGGGTTCCTAGAGAAAAAAGAAGTAATATAATTATATATGTTTATGAATGTGTGTGGTTGGTTTTCAAAAGCGCTAGAACATAGACAAAAGATAGTACATGTATAATTCAAAAATAATAATAACTGAAGTGCAATATAAATATCCCCTCTTGTTTCTATATTACGTGGGGTACAAAGAAGAAAAAAAAAATCCCGTGTACACTTATTGGTTTTATTCGATCGACCTCATGCCCCAATTCAACTAACCATTTAAATAACTAAATAAAATATAGAATTAGATTAGGAGGAGCAACATAAGAAAGCAGATGCGAAGGCAAGTGATGGATTATGGGGTCAACTGACCCCACTCAAATGTTTCCTATTGGTCAATCAAGTGTAAATTTTGCATTGCAGTTAACGTAAATTGATACCTTTACCCTAATGACAATTCTTTTTATATTTAAACATATGTCATGTATAATAACATGTCCATGAACCAATTTACCCTTAACCTAACTTAGCATACCAATTTTCCCATTGAATATATTTACATTTATGTTGCTAAGATAATATACTGAATGAAAATCACATTAAAAATTAATTGTACTCTATTTAGATATCAATTTAATTATTATCTAATGAGGGCTTATATTCAAGTGCACATATTATTAACAAATTTTACAAGCTTTTGTTCTACGACCATCGTTAATGGCAAATTTTATTTTATAGAAACTATTTTTCTTGAGATTTCTTAAGTAGAACAAGGATATTGAATTTAAGTGTAACCCAAAAGATAAGATCAATAAACAATACACACAAACACATATATATATCTATTGATAATCTGTTGTTCGTGAATCGTCGGGAAAGGTCGAAAGTCAAATGAATATATGAAACAGTTCAAAGTATTTTTGAGACTCAACCTAACAGACTTTGCTTATCGTCTCAAAATCATATAAAGATTAAGTTTAAATTTAGTCAGAAATTTCCGGGTCGTCACAATTATGAGGATAATGATGATCTGATAATGATGATGATAATAAATGATGATGATGATGAACCAGAGTTTAGCTGTAAAGATTGTTAATTGAGTTTAAAAAAAAGAAAAAAAAAGAAAAAGGCAATAGGAAAATACGGGTTATAGTAATTAAACGTGCAGATTATACACGAATTGACGAGTGGTTCATTGGTTGGTTTGGTGATGTTGTTATACAAGAGGTCTTGGGTTCAATTCAAGGCTGCGACATTATTTTTTTATATATAGAAGATGCATAAGTCAGGCCCATCGGGCTATACATAACAATAGGCTACCGGTGTTTACTTCGGATGTGACCCAAACCCAACACATTCGTTACTCGTTTACTCGTCCTCTCGTTAAAGGTATAAATATTATTATTAATATTATTGTTATTATTATAAATATCGTTATTATTGTTATTATTATCATGAATATCATTATTAGTAATATTATTATCATTAGTAGTAAGATTATTAGAATTATAGTTATTATTATTATTATTATTATTATTATTATTATTATTATTATTATTATTATTAAAAGTGTTATTATTATTAAAATTATCATTTATTATTAAAGATAGTATTTTTATTAAAACTGTCATTATTATTAAAATTATCATTTTATTAAAACTATCATTTTATTTATCATTATTAGTATTATTATTATTATTATTATTATTATCATTAACATGATTATTATTATTATTATTATTATTATTATTATTATTATTATTATTATTATTATTATTATTAACATTATTTTAACAAATAAATAACTACATGAAAACATATTTGATACATAATTATACTAGTATTATATAAAAATCTTGGAACAAACATATTAACATTAATTATATAAATATTACATATAACAAATTATTAATTACTTATATACATATATTAATATAACTATATGATTAAATATTACTTTTTATTATATACAAAATAAATATATATAACATATAATTTAAGATATAAATAAAATATATGTTAGGACTTAGTAAAAATTCTATGTAAACTACAAACAATAAATATATAAATATTATATAATTAATAGGTGAAATTATTTGATTACAATTATATGTGTTAATATATATACCTGATATAGTTTCGTGAATCCGAGGCCAACCCTGCATTGTTCATTATTGTCATATGTATTTTTACTACAATATACAGTATGGTGAGTTTCATTTGCCTTTTTACCCTTTATATTTTTGGGCTTACATGCGCAATTTTTATAAATGTTTTACGAAATAGACACAAGTAATTGAAACTACATTATATGGGTGAATGATCGAAGCCGAATATGCCCCTTTTGCTTGGTAACCTAAGAATTAGTAAACCGATCTACTAATTGACGCGAATCCTAAAGATAGATCTATTGGGCCTAACGAACCCCATCCAAAGTACCGGATGCTTTAGTACTTTGATGTTGTTTATATCATGTCCGAAGGATTTCCCGGAATGATAGGGGATATTCTTATATGCATCTTGTTAATGTCGGTTACCAGGTGTTCAATCAATATGAATGATTTTTGTCTCTATGCATGGGACGTATATTTATGAGAACTGAAAATGAAAATCTTGTGGTCTATTAAAATGATGGAAATGATTATTTATGTTAAACTAATGAACTCACCAACCTTTTGGTTGACACTTTAAAGCATGTTTATTCTCAGGTATGAAAGATATCTTCCGCTGTGCATTTGCTCATTTTAAAGATATTACTTGGAGTCATTCATGACATATTTCAAAAGACGTTGCATTCGAGTCATTGAATTCATCAAGATTATTATTAAGTCAATTATAGTTGGATATATTATGAAATGGTATGCATGCCGTCAACTTTCGATGTAATGAAAGTTTGTCTTTCAAAAATGAATGCAATGTTTATAAAATGTATCATATAGAGGTCAAGTACCTCGCAATGTAATCAACTATTGTGAATCGTTTATAATCAATATGGACTTCATCTGGATGGATTAGGACGGGTCCTTTCAGTTGGTATCAGAGCGGTGGTCGTAGCGAACCAGGTCTTGCATTAGTGTGTCTAACTAGGAGTTGTTAGGATGCATTAGTGAGTCTGGACTTCGACTTAGTAGTTGTTAGGTTATATTAATAAGTCTGGACTTGAACCTGGTCTGCATGTCAAAAAGTTTTTCTTATCATTTGGTGTCGAAAATTATCTGCTTATCATTCTTAGTCTAGACACGTCTTGCTGCATTGATTGCATGAATAGTGTATAGACAAAATTCATATCTTAGCGTATCTGCTAAATCATATCTTATCGTATCTATTACTGTAAACTTTTCCTGACATATCTCGTAAATTCCTCCGTAATCTACGAAACCTTTTGCTCTATATATATATATATATATATATATAGATATTCTATATAGTTAGAGTACCATCTAATATTCAAAAATCAATCCCTTATTCAAATCGTACGAAATGGAATTCGTCATTAGTTCAAGTCCCTCAGATTCTGAAATGGAATCTCACTCAAGCTCCGAAAGCAGTGCGACCGGAATGGATCAACCAATCAACCATCATCTATTTTGGATGAATTGGGGATGGGTTCATAGCCTCCTCAATCATTGGAGACAAGAAGAAGGTGATCCTTTCCATCCGCCACATTGCCCTCTTGGCGAAGAACCTGAAGCACTTACCGAGGAACCTATCCGAAACATCATTTTCTCTCTCATTTCCAGAGTGTCTCATCACGACTACATACTACATCAAATTCTAGATTTCATTTATCCGCTTGTCCGAACCGACAATCACCCCAGTGTGATAGAAGAAGTCAACGAGCTTCGCGCTCGGGTAGTGGCTTTGGAGAATATGGTGCAAAGGTTACAAACACCAGCAGCAGCACCAGCAGCATAACCATTACCACCACCAACAACAACTGCATCACAAACCTCAACTTCACAATCTGTCCCACGAGCATCGACGTCTTATGCCCTGTAGATACCAAGGAATACCAACAACCACAAACGATGAAGTATTGATTCATAACTTCATTGGAGATTATCTATTCTAGCCCTAACCATAAATCAGATGAATGAACCAAAATGATAGGAGGAAGAATAGAAATTTTGACAAGAATGGCGCGTGATTTACAAGCTAGACTTGTTTTACCAACAGCATCAACAGTACCGTTAGCATCATTAGCACAGTCAGTGTCGTCAACATCGTTAGAATCAACAGTACCTAAACATCACAAACTCCATCAGTTCAATAATCACCGTGGACATCATTACGAATCAACAACGAGAATCTTGTATCAATGAGTTATGAAGAATTAACTCAAGCCCTCCGAAGAATTTATATGTATATCTTACATATATATAAATTTTGAAACCATCATAAATCTTTCTGTACTAAGCTATTATGTGTGAATTTTAACTACTTGGTTAATTCATATTACTAATATGCTATGATTACATCCTTTGTCAGCAAACTTAACCATCGTTAACTACAATCTCTGTTTTAAATTCAACGAATTCTATCTCATAATAAATCAAATGTATTATTCAAATATATGTTGATTTTACACTTTCATCATCGATGTACTCGAAACTTTTTAGATGACATCATTCGTACCTCTCGAAGTTCACAAGGATTCCACGAACACCAACATCATGCATCAATAAATAATGAAGTATTGATTCATAATATCAAATACATTGAAGAAATACTCCGTAAAAGTTATGTAATTTCTAAAGTTTTAGGGATTATTCAATTCTAGTTTCAACCGTAAATCAAATGAGTCTAATTTAATATTAGCTCATTAAATCTATGTTACATCTGAAGAAAATATACACATATATATTTTCATGAAGACGGTAATAAAATTCTTTTGTACAAAATATTAATTGTAAAATTGTTTTTAACGGGTAGGTAATACTCGAGAAATATTTAGATTTCACATTAGTAAGTTACACTGTACATTCCTCGAATCTGATTCAACAGTCATTTACTATCATATTTACATTCATCGATATACGAATCCGTTCACCACAGAAATACCATTTTTATTCAATTTCATATTTTTGGATTTTGACTTCTCAGAATCCAATAAGTGGCATAATGAAGAAAACATTGAACAAAATAAAATTTGTTAGAAACAAATGAATTAACTAATTGAAATATTGTTAAGAATCCACGCTAACTGTTCCTAGCTAACTGGTTACATTTTATTTACCGCAATTTAATTATCGCAATTTATATTCTCGCAATTTTATTTATCGCCATTTAATTTCTGTTATTTATTTTACGCACTTTAAATACCGGGACACGTATACAAAGTTTTGACATATCATATCGATGCATGTATATATATTATTTGGAGTAACCATAGACACTCTATATGCTGTAATGCTAGAGTTCGCTATACAAGGTTGAGGTTGATTCTACAATAATATATATATACTTTGAGTTGTGATCGAGTCTGAGACATGCACACGGGTCACGAAACGTATTATTTAATTCGAATATTATAAACTATATATGAATTATTGAATTTCTAACTGTGGACTATCAACTGAGGACCAACATTGGACAATTAAAATGAATTAAAATATTGATTATAACATATGAAACTAAACAATTCTTCAAGTTTGCCACTTGATTTCATTTTAAACCCCATTTGTATCATCACGATTACATTCTGCGTTCAAACCTTTCATCATTTTGAAAAACACTCCAATCGAGAGGAGGAACCAACCGCACTTCATCTACGGAAGAAAAGATTGATGCATATAGTTATGCACTTGAAAAACTCTCGAAAACTAAGTAAAAGTTTAACACGTAGCTGTGCAATTTTCTTTAGCGTTATTATTACCCAAAATAACTTTGCAGTTCTTTTCCAAAGTAGTTAATTTTGCCACAGCTCCAACAAGTCAACTCCGATTCTTCAGTAAAAAAACAGCCTTATTATAACCTTGATATATACGTTGCCCTTTCATCATCGTTACTGGGGAACCTTTCATGTTCTACCACATTAGCAATAAACTTACCAACAACTTCAATTATCTTTGACTTTTCGAAAAATCATTATATTTATCAAAATCCCATCATTTACTCATTCGCATCTTGTAACGAGAATTGCCATATGAATCATCAGAATTTAGCAATCAGTATGATGAAATCTCGCAGCATATCTACATCAACAGTTATATGTATACATATAACATTTATCTCTTAGAATTATGATCTTTCATTCTGAAATTCTGAAAAGCACCCAGTCTACAAATCAATACTTCAAATTCTGAAGAATCTGAATACAGCAGCAAAAACTGTACACGACTTTAACAGTCGAAAGTTTGATGATAAAGAATAGTAGATTGGCAAAGCTCAGAAAAGTTGAAACTGGAAAACGGATTGAGCAAACCAAGAAGGAGATTGTAGACAAATCACAAAGAATAAATCTGCCTTCAAAGAATCCAAATGATTCAGTATCTACTGAAGTCATTAACGAATACCTTACTCCTGACTCAAATTCTTGCGGACAAATTTTCTTCATCAACCTTTAAACTTAGAAATTCCAAAATATCATCATAAATATCATCGATATTTCTGAGGATATTTTCATAAAGATTCTTGTCCAAAATTATTTATCTCTTCCTACTATCTATATTACATCATAAAGGAAACTACTTTAGTTTCTAAATTTCTTTAAAATTCGAGTTTGAATTATGAATGAATTTCTTCATCACAACTTGATTCAAAAATTCTAAGATATCATCGTACCTTTATTTTAAAAAGTATCGATATATCTGAAGATATTCTTATCTGAAATCATTTATCTCTTATCACTATCAGTGTTACATCATATAAGAAACTGTTAGTTTCTATATTCTGCAAACCTTCAAGTTTAAACTATGAATGATTTTGAAGTAGTGTTGGGAGCTGAAGCATGAGTTAGTATAATATAATGACACTTGATCAACGTGATCATATTACAGTAAGTCATGCTAAGTTTCTAAATGGAACATGATGATTCACAGATCATAACATCATCATGTGCCATGTTACACGACTCTTACATTCTGCCTAATTCTATAAACGTATCAAGAACATGTTTTTCTTGGTAGTCCTATTTTTCCCAGGGTATTCTGGTAATTTAACAAATCAAGATCGTGCCATTACCATTCCCTTCTTAGAACATCAACAATGTTCATTCTAAAACTTATATCAGCGAATTCTGGACCATTACAAGAGATGTCTAATCGCAAGAAGAAGAAACGGAGGGACAAGGCTCCGAAATAGAAATTGGAGTATAAATAGCAGCAAATAGGAGGGAGTATTAACTGTTGATGACAGTGTTTATATGGAACAGAAATAGGGACATTGAAATATAAGGGGAGAT
The DNA here is from genome assembly GCF_046630445.1 of Rutidosis leptorrhynchoides. Classification (NCBI taxonomy): domain Eukaryota; kingdom Viridiplantae; phylum Streptophyta; class Magnoliopsida; order Asterales; family Asteraceae; genus Rutidosis; species Rutidosis leptorrhynchoides. The sequence continues at coordinate 340,505,091 of NC_092338.1, read as the reverse complement.
ATAAAGCCCGATAACAACCCATAAATTACAAACCGTGTATATCCATGTTTATCGCAACATAAAGACACGGGAGAACTATAAGTACTATAACCCCAAGGGAAAAGTAGAAATAAGCATATTCCTCTGGTGGAAGTTGTAAAAGGAGAAAAATTGTTGCGATAGTAAGGATAAGGACAAGGATTAGAACTGGATTAAGCATTTTCATAATCTTTTGAATTTAGGAATTGAGTATAGGAATGATAAAAATAATGGAACGGAAGAAGCTAATTTATAGTGAAATAATTGATAGATAAATTAAGGCAGATCTCCGCATTTAATTAGAGAATCATAATTTTCTTATTCGCCGAAGAATCAAATCTTTTAGATTTTGAAGATTTTCTTTAAATCCCTTGAATTCCGGAATTCAACCAATATTATGTCGAAAGTTAAGACGAAACTCTATTTTTCATTCCAAACTTTTTGAGAAAACTTCACTCGTACTCTTCAAGTAATTGAATCATTTTATCTATAGAGATAAAACTCTATATACCAACTCATATTCGTCATAAAAACATTTTTATTGTTAGGCATGACCACCTCACTCAAATTTCGGGACGAAATTTCTTTAACAGGTAGGTACCAACTGTAGAGACCCGTCCTAATCCATCCGGACAAAGTCCATATCGATTATAAACGATTCACAACAGTTGATTTCATCGCGAAGTACTTGACCTCTATATGATACATTTTACAAACATTGCATTCGTTTTTGAAAAGACAATCTTTCATTACATCGGAAGTTGACGGCATGCATATCATTTTATAATATATCTAACTATAATTGACTTAATAATAATCTTGATGAACTCAATGACTCGAATGCAACGTCTTTTGAAATATGTCATGAATGACTCCAAGTAATATCTTTAAAATGAGTAATTGCACAGCGAAAGACTTCTTTCATACCTGAGAATAAACATGCTTTAAAGTGTCAACCAAAAGGTTGGTGAGTTCATTAGTTTAACATAAATAATCATTTCCATCATTTTAATAGACCACAAGATTTTCATTTCTCATAAATATACGTCCCATGCATAGAGATAAAAATAATCATTCATATGGTGAACACCTGGTAACCGACATTAACAAGATGCATATAATAATATCCCCTATCATTCCGGAAAATCCTTCGGACATGATATAAACAACATCGAAGTACTAAAGCATCCGCTACACCGGATGGGGTTCGTTAGGCCCAATAGATCTATCTTTAGGATTCGCGTCAATTAGTAGATCGGTTTACTAATTCTTAGGCTACCAAGCAAAAAGGGGCATATTCGGCTTCGATCATTCAACCATAGAATGTAGTTTCAATTACTTGTGTCTATTTCGTAAAACAGTTATAAAAACAGCGCATGTATTCTCAGTCCCAAAATTATATATTGCAAAAGCATTTAAAAAGGGAGCAAATGAAACTAACCTAATATATTTTTGTAGTAAAAATATATATGACGACAATGAACAAAAGTAGGGTTGGCCTCGGATTCACGAACCTATATCAAGTATATATATTAACATTTATACTTGTAATCGAACAACTAAATTTACATATAATTAGTGATATAATTGTTGTTTTAGTAAATTATATATTTTTATCAATAAGTAGTTTAAATATTTTTATTTTGTGTACATTAACTAAATAGTTAGTATTATTTTAAAACGTTAATATAGATATGTTATATGTATTAACTATAGTGTTATATAACTAAAAATCATTTGATAACATAATATAAATGATAATAAATAAAAAGTTATATTATTTTATAATAATAATATTAGTAAATATACTTAATAATGATACTAACTAATGACAATAATAATAATAATAATAATAATAATAATAATAATAATAATAATAATAATAATAATAATAATAATAATAATAATAATTTTTAATATGAAAACTACCTCAAAAGAAGCCTTAAAAAGAAAACTGTCGCGAACGGGACTCGAACCCGCGACCTCTCACACACGCACAACAAATCCTTCCACTCATCCAACTGTGTTTTTCAGATTTGAATTGGAATACAAATATATTAACCCGACTTGTTTCCTTTCGGCCCAACAGGTCCAATCAGCAAAGCCCAGTTGCATCACCATCGAATATTACAGCCCATTAACACAAAAGAAATGTCGGTCAGATTTAACCAGCTGGATTCCATTGATTTTTAATCATCAACTTTATACCTCATCATCATTATTCTATATTCTTATTAATTAAATCATCATCATCGATGCATTTACAGATTTAGAAAAAGAAGCAGAAAACGTATCTGCACTCTTCGTTCCATGCCCCTATTATTCGTCATCTTCTTCGCTCATCAATCACATAAAATTATGATTGTCATCATCCTCACCGTTTCTAATCATTATCATCTTTATCATCATTAGCGTTTAAATCCCAACAGGAACATCCAGTTATAATCGTAATTGAAAGGGTCTACGGTGGTTTACGAATGAAAAGAAAAAGAATAGTAGGAACGAGTATAGCAGCTAGGGTTTGTCGATGGTCTTCTTTTGTGATTTACGACTGATCCTAAAGAAAAAATTATTACAGTGGTGATGTTTTAATGGTGGTATTTCAGTGATGGTGGAGGTGGCGATTGGAGTTGGGTTCGACAGAAAAAAAATAAGAGGGATGGTGGTTCGTTGTGGTTTCACGAAGAGAAGAAGGATGGAGAAAGAGAAGGATGGTTGACTGTGTGGTTTTCGAGTAGCAGAATCCAACAAGAAGAAAGACAGGAATAATTATGGTGGTTCTTGATGGTGACGGTGTGGTTTGTAATAGTCTTCGGTGATGGTGATAACAATGAAGATGGTGAGTGTTTGTTTGTTTCAATCTATTGCAATAACTTATTCATCATCATAATATATCACGATCATGATTATTATAATCTAACCCATCATCATTTATTCGTGTAACATCATCATCTCCATATCAATACACCTTCTTCGTGAATTCATTAATGTTGGAAACAGGAACAGAATATGCAGCTGTAGTGGCACAATAATGGTGTTTGTGTGGTGGTTCGAAAGGAAAACAATAGCAGCTCGAAAACAGGAGCAGGTAGGGTGTGGTTTGTATGATGGTTCACGATAATGATCAAGGTTGTAATCGAAACGGAAAATAGAAAACATTTCAGGTAGCTTCAATGGTTTGTCGATGGTGATGTGGTTTAAATAATAAATAGCAGTAACCAGTGGTGGTTACTGTCAACTGGTAACAGGATCATCCATATAAACAAATATATAGTAGTAGCAACATAATGGGTTGTGTTATGGTTATGAATTTGACCAGAAAGGTATCATGAAGGTGATGTCTTTATAACTTGAAGCAAAAGAGAGTAGTAGTAGTGGTAGTGGTAGTGGTTTGGTTTGGTTTTAAGTTTACCAAGAATTAAGTAAGGAGATATATCTATCTATATCTCTAGTATGTAGGAATATAAGAGCATAGAATGATGGAAAAGATAGAAAGGAAAACAGTAATAGATTCAATCATAATGCTTAATTGATTCACGGATGTTCAATTATTAGAATGTATTAATATACTATGATAATAATAATTACCTAATAATCGAAAGAAGTAATTGTGTGCTCTAAAGTAATATTAAAGAAATAGTAGCATGAATTTGTCACTTGTCGACGTGATACAATCAAACACTGTATGATCGGGATGTGAAACTGATTCCATTATATAAACTTATTTGTTATATATCATTCCTAATAAATAAATGTAATTATATTAATAATAATACTTCTATTAATAATACATGATAATAAAATAATTATTCATAACAATAATGATGTAAATAATAATTTTAAATAAAATGATAGATTTTCAATATTCATGTTAATAATGATAATAATAATAATAATAATAATAATAATAATAATAATAATAATAATAATAATAATAATAATAATAATAATAATAATAATAATAATAATAATAATAACAACAACAAAGGTACTAATAATATGATAATAATAATAAGGAAAGTAATAAAAATAATAATAATATGTTTAGATGGCAATGTTCATAAAAATAATTAAAATTATAGTTTTGGTCATTCTTATAATAATATTTATATATATATATATATATATATATATATATATATATATATATATATATATATATATATATATATATATATATATATATATATATATATACATATTTATTATACACAATTGTTCGTGAATCATCGGGCATAGTCAAAGGTCAAATGTATACATGAACATAGTTTAAAGTTTCTGAGACTTCAACATTACAGTCTTTGCTTATCGTGTCGGAATCATATAAAGAGTAAGTTTAAATTTGGTCGGAAATTGCCGGGTCGTCACAGTACCTACCCGTTAAAGAAATTTCGTCCCGAAATTTGAGTGAGGTCATCATGGCTAACAATAAAAATGTTTCCATGACGAATATGAGTTGATAAATAGAGTTTTATCATCATTGAGTAATATGGATAAAATAATTTGATTATTCGAAGCGTATGAGTGAAGTTATCACAAACGAGTTAAATGAGTAAAACAAAGTTTGTCTTAACTTTTAACGGAGTTACGTTTGAATTTAGAAAATAAGGTGCGTCTTAACTTTTGATGTAGTCTGGTTTAAATTTAGAAAATAAGGTGCGTCTTAACTTTTGACGTTTGTCTTGGTTGAATTTCCGAAATTCAAGGGATTTAAAGAAAATCTTCGAAATCTAAAAGATTTTATTCTTCGGCGAATAAGGAAATTATGATCTCTATAATTAAATACGGTGATCTGCTTTGATTACTCTGTCTGTTATTTCCATTATAAATTAAACTCTTCCGTTCCATTATTCTCACTATTCCTATACTTTCTTTCTTAGTTCATACATCCAAAACATTGTGAAAATGCTTAATCTAGTTCTAATCCTTGATATTTTCTTAATTATCATTTCTATCATCCTTCTTTTCAATCTTCTACCAGAAGAATCTGTTTACTTCTACTATTACTTTGGGGTGATACAATTCTTAATTATACCGTGTCTTTATATTGCTATTCGTATTAATATCCACGGTTTGTAACCTCCGTGTTGTTATTGGGCTTTATTTTCTCTTACATTTTAGAGCTCTTTGCCTTTTTATTATCCTCTCGATTTCTAGTAAAGCGAGTAACGGTCCAGAGTTCGTAAGTATGGAACTTCGAATGAACTTAATGTTCTAAACAAGAAAGAACGTAATCGCACGATTTGATTTGTCAAATTACCTGAATCACTGAGAATAGAACTATCAAGAATATACTTTCTTGATATGTTCAGAAGTTAATCAGAATGAAAGAGCTATGTAACATGACACATGATGTTAAATATATATTTTGTGATTTCGAATCTATCTAGTAAACGACAGTAAACACTCAATTGTCATTCGTTTGATATTAAGCAAGTTAAAATTCAAACTTATATGATTTTAAAATAAACGGTGATTCGAGACTGTGTTCAATAAACTCTAGGCTTATTAAAAATGTATTTAGGATCTAGTTATTAAATTTTAAAACTTTTTATGTTTTACTTGGGGTTAGGAATGAATAATTGATGTAATTTTTATTTAATAATTAATGATCGAATTTTATACCATAATGACCAGAATAAATAAATACAGTTAATATAAAAATATGGGATTTTTCTGAACACTTTTATCCGTCACTAATTTCGCACAATACACAGTCCGTGAAAACTATCGGCACATTAAAACAAAACATCCGGCTGCTTATATGTTTATGATTGATAAATTACTGTGTATAATTGAATTATAATTACTGTTTTTGTTTCCTTATATCACCATTATCTATATTCTATAGTTATATGTTTACTCATGTGTTGTGAATGGAATATAAAAACACAGCCATCACCACCCACTTGCTTTTTGTTTTCAACATTGTAATCTATTATAAGATAGTGTGTTTGTTTTATTATATAATCACACTCCATTCACTGCTCGAGAAATATAGATATACATATACATTTACACTAGGAAATGTACATAAACCATACATATAATTTGATCATGCCACCTCAACCTTCATCCCACACCACCTCCTTCTCCATCCCACACCTCGGCCACCATTTGCATATTTTTTTTTTTATTTCCTTCTTGTTTGAGAGAACCAACATCTTCATCATATTAAACGGTCACCCTTCGAATCACCGGACCCCCGGTCACCATGAACAAACGCCCACCTATCACTATCAACGGCTACCATCATCGGAGTCACCATACACCTACCACTTTCTCTTCATATACATATATACGCATACTATCACCGAAGAAATCATCAACTACTCAATACTTTGTTTCGTTTTTTCGTCTCTTCGATCAAACTCCACTGCTACCCTTCACTTCACATATTCGACCACCACCTTATTCCATTTGATTCATCGTGATTCACCACCATCACCTTAACCACGACTGAACTAGTGCTATCACTGCTTATCTTCTTGTTCTATTGAGACCACCCACAACTCTAACCGTCACCCTCTCCTTCATTAAACAACCCACACGACCACCATCATCTCCACTTGATCATCTTCGATATATATTTTTTTCTGTTTTTGTCACAGACCACAACCAACCACCACTCGCACCCATCTTGCTACTACCTTGATATGTTTCTGTTTCTGTTTAAATTCGAAAATCACCAAAACACCATTAAACCGACACCTGTTCGTATATACTGCTACTTATATTTCTGCTTCCAATTGATACTACGGTTTTGGTCTGTCCGTTGGGAAAGAAGAAAGAAAAACAAAGGCCACTTATTTATTGAGTGTTGTAGACAAGCAAAAGTGATCAAGGAAGATACCATTTTAATTGTCAAACTTGTGGGCTATTAATGGGTATCATTTTTTCGACCAAATACAAAAGCAAAGGAGGTCATGTTTTGTTCCATCTTATTACTTTATTATCACTATTGAATTCCAAGTTGCAATCAAAATTATACCGAATGATTTAATTAATTGAATGAAACAAAAATGAGGACAAATTGAAACCGAACGTCCACTACAATTCTGAATCCATTCAGTTTATATATTTTTTTTATGCGTTAAGAAAAGGAACCAGCAAATCCTAGTGTTATTGCTGCTATTCAAATGAAAAGAGATCATGATGATGATGATGATGTTTGATAATGCTAAAAACGAACATATATTTCATAGCATTATTCCTCAAGAAAGACAAGCTTTTAGTTGCAATTGTTCTATTTACAAGTGATATTCGTTTAAATAATAAAAGGTGAAGACAAAAGACAGATTCGACGAATTGAAGACGCAAACGACCAAAAAGCTCAAAAGTACAAAATACAATCAAAGAGGTTCCAATTATTGATAAGAAATGTCTCGAAATTACAAGAGTACAAGATTCAAAACACAAAGTACAAGATATTAAATTATACGCAAGGACGTTCGAAAATCCGGAACCGGGACATGAGTCAACTCTCAACGCTCGACGCAACGGACTAAAAATTACAAGTCAACTATGCACATAAATATAATATAATATTTAAATAATTCTTATAATTATTTAATATATTATATTATTTATAAAACCGTCGGCAGAAGAAAACAACCAAAAATGAGCCTCTCCAGCTGGCCATGCGATCGCATGGCCTGGAAGGCATAAATCCATGCGATCGCATGAGCCCCAGTTCCAGCCCACATGCCTATAAAAATCAAGTTTTGGTGCACCAAAAATATCATCCATCTTTCTCTTCTCTCCATATATACGTAAAATATATATTTATAATTTATATTTTAATTTTAATTTTAATTATAATTCTAATAATAAGGGTATGTTAACGAATATTGTAAGGGTGTAAGTCGAAATTCTGTCCGTGTAACGCTACGCTATTTTTAATCATTGTAAGTTATGTTTAACCTTTTTACATTAATGTCTCGTAGCTAAGTTATTATTATGCTTATTTAATCCGAAGTAATCATGATGTTGGGCTAATTACTAAAATTGGGTAATTGGGCTTTGTACCATAATTGGGGTTTGGACAAAAGAACGACACTTGTGGAAATTAGACTATGAGCTATTAATGGGCTTTATATTTGTTTAACTAAATGATAGTTTGTTAATGTTAATATAAAGATTTACAATTGGGCGTCCCTATAAATTACCATATACACTCAATCGGACACGATGGGCGGGGTATTTATATGTACGAATAATCGTTCATTTAACAGGACACGGGAATGGATTAATAGCCACTAGAATAATTAAAACAGGGCTGAAATTATGTACAAGGACACTTGGTATAATTGATAACAAAATATTAAAACCTTGGGTTACACTCAGTCGACATCCTGGTGTAATTATTAAACAAAGTATTAAAATCTTGTTACAGTTTAAGTCCCCAATTAGTTGGAATATTTAACTTCGGGTATAAGGATAATTTTACGAGGACACTCGCACTTTATATTTATGACTGATGGACTGTTATGGACAAAAACCAGACGGACATATTAAATAATCCAGGACAAAGGACAATTAACCCATGGGCATAAAACTAAAATCAACACGTCAAACATCATGATTACGGAAGTTTAAATAAGCATAATTCTTTTATTTCATATTTAATTTCCTTTATTTTATATTTAATTGCACTTCTAATTATCGCATTTTTATTGTTATTGTATTTAATTGCACTTTTAATTATCGTACTTTTTAATTATCGCAAGTTTATTTTATCGCACTTTTATTATTCGCAATTTCATTATCGTTATTTACTTTATGCTTTAATTTAAGTCTTGTATTTATTTTTAATATTTTACATTTGGTTTTAACTGCGACTAAAGTTTTAAAATCGACAAACCGGTCATTAAACGGTAAAAACCCCCCTTTATAATAATAATATTACTTATATATATATATTTGTATTTTTATAAAAGTAAACTAATATAGCGTTAAGCTTTGTTTAAAAAGATTTCCCGTGGAACGAACCGGACTTACTAAAAACTACACTACTGTACGATTAGGTACACTGCCTATAAGTGTTGTAGCAAGGTTTAAGTATATCCATTCTATAAATAAATAAATATCTTGTGTAAAATTGTATCGTATTTAATAGTATTTTCTGTAAAAATATAAGCTATTTTATATACTACTCTGCTAAAACATCAAGTATTTTTGGCGCCGCTGCCGGGGAGACTCTTAAACGCCGGAAGCGCAACGCTAATATAAAAAAAAAAAAAAATTAGTTTACTTTTATTAAAATTCGTTTTTATAAAAATACGTTTTAAATATTAGAAAATATAAAAAGAAAAACAAAAATATAAATATTTTTAGGAGTTTGATAAATATTTAAGTTTTATAAAGTTTATTTATTTCTATTTTTTTAGTTTGTAAAAATATAAGTTTTATTTAATTAATAAATATATTTTATATTTTACAGCAAAAACAGAAAAAAAAATAATTAATTCGGCCCGAACACTGTAGCAGCCCAGCTCTTGGCCCGAAACCCTAGCCCATGCGATCGCATGGCTGGGCAACTGAGGACTCATGCGATCGCATGAGCCCATCTGACACGCCCTACTGAACCTGCCGACAGCATTAATTACGAATTATTATTATAATTATTAATATAAAACCCTAATTAGGTTTTAATTAAATATGTATTTTAGTTTTTATTAATATTTTGTTTAATTAGTTTAATTAATTTGTAAAATTAGTAGTTTTAATAAATAAATAATATAAAAATAATATTTTTATAAAAATTGTACTTTTTACAACTTTTTATATATTTTTATATTTTGTCCCTTTTTAATCGTTTTAGCGTAATATTTGTATTTTTCGCTCATATTTAGTTTTAATTCATAGTTTTTGCCATAATTATTTTTACTTCTAGATTTTTAGGCTTTGTCGTAGAATTCCTTAAGTGCTTTTTCTGTAGACTAAGATTTAGGTGCTTTAGAATTTTGTGACGCCTTTTTAAGTTTTAGTTTCTTTTTAAGTTAATTCCATTTGGGATTTAGTTTTTCCTGTAAGCTTTAATATTTTTAGACACCTTTTACTATGTATCAATTATCATTCCAATTAGTAATTTCAATTTGCGATTATAATTTTAAGTTAGTTGTAGTAATAAGGTTAGGTTAGTCAAAGTACTTTTAAGTTTTATAAGTTTCTTTAATTTTTCCGTCACCTTTTATTTTTCAACCATTTTTCTTTTTCGATCTTTTTCGACGAACTCTTTTTCTTTCTTATTTCTCGTTATTCTAGTTTTTAGGACATAGATTTTTATTCTACTTCTTATCTAATTTTCTTAAAATTACGAAAATTTATTTTAAGTGGTTAAATTGATAGACATCAAAAATTTTCTGGTTCGTAGTAATAGTTGGATTTGTACGTGGACCGGGTTATTGGAGCCAAACAGTCCTCAATTATATTGAGACCAAACGAATCCTGCCCCTCTGCTGCATCTTTTGGCTATTCGAAACGTGGGCAAAATCAGAAAAGTCTATTGATTGGATAACTTATTATAATTTTTCTTTCCTTTTTAAAACTAATAGGATATTCAGTGAATGCACCGAGCAAGACGTTCACCACCTTTTGTACGTTCACCACCTGTAACTAGATCAAGACATTTAGCAAATATAACCGCCGTTGATTTTTCTTTAGAATCGTCATCCAGTCGACCAAGTACTTCAGTTCAAATTTCCGATAATCCATTTTTTGAACCCGACCTCACAATTGAGAATCCGGAGAATATTCAGGAACGGTTCGTAGATCCTGAACCATTAAACTTTCCTCCGGAACCACCAATCATTCAAACAGAGATTGTTGAGGAACGAACCATTAAATCAGAATCCTCTAGTGATTCCAATTCAACAAATTCAATTATGGAGAATCTGGAACCTTTAAGTATGGAAGACCGAATGAGAGCTAAACGCACTGGCCAAGGTCACGCAATTACTCATCCAGACATTAATGCACCAGATTATGAAATCAAAGGACAAATTCTACACATGGTGACTAATCAATGTCAATTTAGTGGTGCGCCGAAGGAAAATCCAAATGAACATCTACGTACCTTTAATAGGATCTGCACACTATTTAAAATCCGAGAAGTGGAGGATGAACAGATATATCTCATGTTATTTCCCTAGACTTTAAATGGAGAAGCCAAAGATTGGTTGGAATCGTTACCTGAAGGGGCGATTGATACATGGGATGTTTTAGTTGACAAATTTCTTAAACAATTCTTTCCTGCATCTAAAGCCGTAAGACTTCAAGCAGAAATTGTTACGTTTACACAGAAGCCAAATGAAACTCTATATGAGGCATGGACAAGATATGGAAAGTTGTTAAGAGGATGTCCGCAACATGGTTTAGACACCTGTCAAATAGTACAAATATTCTACTAAGGATGCGACATCACTACAAGGAAAGACATAGATATAGCAGCTGGTGGTTCTATTATGAAGAAAACCGAAACTGATGCTTACAAAATTATTGATAACACTGCTTCCCACTCACATGAGTGGCACCAAGAAAAAGATATCATTAGATCATCTAAAGCAGCTAGAGCCGATTCTAGCCATGACTTAGATTCCATTTCCGCAAAGATAGATGCTGTGGAGAGACGAATGGAAAAGATGACTAAAGATATTCACTCAATACGAATTAGTTGTGAGCAGTGTGGAGGACCACATTTGACAAAAGATTGTCTCAGTATTGAATTAACAATGGAACAAAGAGAGAATATTTCATACATAAACCAAAGGCCTGGAAATAATTATCAGAATAATTATCAACTGCCAAGACCGATTTACAATCAAAACCAGAATTATAACCGAAATATTCCATACAACAACCAACAAGGTCCTAGCAATCAACAAGTATCCAATAATAATTACAATCAGCAAAGACCGAATTTTCAAAACAAACCACCACAACAAACCGATGATAAAAAGCCGAATTTAGAAGATATGATGACGAAGCTAGTTGAAACTCAAACGCAGTTTTTCACCTCTCAGAAACAAACCAATGAACAAAATGCTCAAGCATTTAGAAATCAACAAGATTCTATTCAAAATCTGGAACAAGAAGTAAGTAACCTAGCAAGGTTAATAGGTGAAAGAAAACCGGGAAGTCTACCTAGTGATACAAATGCTAACCCCCGGAATGAAACAGCTAAAGCCATTACCACAAGAAGTGGTACAACACTTAAACCACCGGAAATACCTGTAACTTCTGATGAAACTATTCCTACTCCACCAGAACCACAACCTGATCAAGATAAGGAAAAAGAACCGGTAGTTGAAAAGGTTAATGAAGATAACACAGTTAAGGCTAAACCTTATGTTAAACCATACCAACCACCACTTCCTTACCCGAGTAAAATGAAGAAAGAAAAACTTGAAGCCGAGCAATCCAAATTTTTGGATATGTTTAAACAGATAAATGTAAATCTTCCTTTCATTGATGTGATTTCAGGAATGCCTAGATATGCTAAATTCTTGAAAGATCTAATCTCAAATAGAAAGAAAATGGAAGAACTCTCGGCTGTTACTATGAATGCTAATTGTTCAGCAGTGCTGTTGAATAAGATACCAGAAAAACTATCTGATCCAGGAAGTTTCACAATTCCATGTTTTCTGGGTAGTCTGAGTTCAATAGAAGCATTGGCAGACTTAGGTGCTAGCATAAATTTAATGCCATATTCACTGTACGCTAAACTAGACCTTGGAGAATTGAAACCAACCAGAATAAGCATACAACTAGCCGATAGATCAATAAAATATCCTAGAGGGATAATGGAGAACATGCTAGTTAAAGTTGGTACTTTAGTATTTCCAGTAGATTTTGTTGTTTTGGACATGGTAGAAGATTCTCAAGTTCCTCTCATATTAGGAAGACCATTCTTAAACACGGCTAAAGCAATGATAGACGTGTTCGGTAAGAAACTGACCCTAAGTATAGAGGATGAGAGTGTTACCTTTTCAGTTGATAGAGCAATGCAACAACCGCAATCTGCAGATGATACATGTTATTATATTCAAACTATAGATGCACATGCAGAATTATTAGAAGAATTTCCAGAATTACAAGGAACAGGAGAATGTTCTTTAGGAGAAGGTAATGAACCAATTGATGAAGCTGAAATGTTAGCTACACTTATAGCTAATGGATATGAACCAACAACAGAAGAAATTCAAATGCTAAAAGAAGAAGACAGATAACGATACAAATCATCGATAGAAGAACCTCCGAAATTAGAGTTAAAGCCACTTCCAAACCATTTGGAATACGCTTATTTACATGGTGAATCTGAATTACCTGTAATAATATCGTCTTCTCTTACTGAAAATGAGAAATCACAACTCATTTCTGTGTTGAAAGCTCATAAACCAGCCATTGCATGGAAGATTCATGATATTAAAGGAATAAGTCCTTCGTATTGCACACATAAAATCCTTATGGAAGAAGGTCATAAAACGTATGTTGTAACGACCCGGATTTTTCCGATCGTTTTACACTTATAAGATTAATATTTACATAAATTAAAACTTACCAACATGATAAGCAATCTAAATTGTTGAGATTTATGATTTTGAAAAGAGTTTTACATAACGTTTAACCGTCTAGTTTGACCGATGATATCACGAACTATACAATATATGTTAATTATACGTTTGTGTATATATATGTATATATACATATTTAACATGATTTAAGGATGTTTAAATATCTCATTTTGTATTAATAACAATAAGTTATAAGTATATTTTGAAACTACTAACTTAAGCTTTCAAAACGATAACTATACGTAATGTTATTTGACATAAATACTTACGACCTATAATGTTTATACATATATCGTATATATAATGTATTTAATCACTTTTAAAGACTTAAATACATAAAACAATATAAGTATATTCACAAAAGATAGCTATATTTGAATCCTCATTCCATTTTTCACAAGATTTCTATACGTATATCTAGAGTATATGTACTCGTATCATACCTAGCTTCTATACGTATTTACTATTGGTATATACACATCAAATCACCACCAACCAGCCTTTGTTCATGCCTTATGTATAAGGTAACTACTTTTGTTATTTAGTATGACAATTTCACATGATTAAAAGATCTTTTCACAAAATTACAAATTTATACACCTTTTACACCACCATAAATACATGCATCCATTTTCAATTTTTGGAACATCATTTCTCTAGCTAAACACACACACTTACTAGCCTCATGTCTCTCTATGAACTCCAGCAAAAATCCTCTCAAGAATCACCTTAAACACCACCATAAAAAGATCAACAAAAACACTACAAAAATACAACTTTCAATTCAAGTTTATGTCTTAAGTTGCTTCCAATCTTTCATCCAATTTCATCACTCTTTTGGTTCTAGGTTTTTACTCCTCTTTTACAGCAATCTTGTCCAAGTAACTTGAGGTAGTAACTTTATTCATAACCTTATTCGATTCATATATATATAGCTATCTTATTGTATGGTATACAATTTTAACAACAAAAACATAGTTTGAATGATTTCAAACTTGTTTGCAAACTAAATAGATCCTTCTAACTTAACTTTTAAAATACTTCAAGACCTGTAATATAACTTAAATATATGCTAATTTAACAAGGTATAACTTGGTTTTTCAAAGAATACCTTAAAAAAACTGTTTTTATGACGTCGGAGTGCAACCGGGGGCTGTTTTGGGTTGGATAATTAAAAACCATCTTGAACTTTGAATTGGAGGTTTATATTCTGGAAAAATGATATTTCTTATGAATATGTTAACACATAAAAATTTCATGATTTAATTCATAGTATAAGTATTTTTAGAAAAATGGTCATTAAATGATGTTTTTGTAACAAAAATGATTAACTTCATAAGTTTCACCAAAATTTGACCTATGACCTATGATTTAGAATACAAACTAAGATATTTACAGTTCATATTCTTAAAGAGGGACTCGATCCAAGGAAGTGGAAAGTTGAATCAACGAAAACGGAGTTGTAACGAAGAAATTATGACCAAAACAAAATCGGATATCCAAGACTAGTTTAGCCACGAAAATAATTGGAGAAAATTAAATAAATCACATCTTCCTAAAGTAACATGATATTTTATACATATGTACTCATAATTTAATTTTATATGGTTCAGGATCACCCGTAAACAATACAAGAAGATTAATCATAAGATCCCATGATTGTACGCAACACGTCATTTGACAACACCGGTACTTTATGTACGCAACACGTCATTTGACAACACCGGTACCATGGGTCAAGATTAATCTCGACCAATACATATACGATGGGGGTTTTATTTATTTCATTGGGGGTTTATTAAACAACTAAATATGAACCATTAAAATTGAATTACTAACATCGGACTGCTAACTACGGACTAAGGAATTATTAAAAGTATTAAAAGTATTATAAGTATATATATGTGACGATTGTTTAAAAAGAAAAGGTATTGATATATTATATATGGATAGGTTCGTGATATCAATCGGAGACCAAGTCGAAATTACATATCTTCAAGACAAAAGTGAGTATATAGTCCCACTTTTAAACTCTAAATATTTCGGGATGAGAATACATGTATTTTATGTTTTACGCTATGGACACAAGTAACTGAAAAATATATTCTACGTTGAGTTGTACCACTGGCATACTTCCCTGTAGCTTGGTAACTAATATTTACAGCGGTATTGTAAACGCGAATCCTGTTGATAGATCTATCGGGCCTGACAACCCCAACCGGACTGGACGACCAGTATTCAACGGTTGCACAGTACTTCGTTTCGTGACTACACCTTGGTACGGTGTAGTAAGATTTCATAATAAAGGGAATATGCGACGTGATTAAATGTTAAGTATGGTTACCAAGTGCTCAACCACTTAGAATATTTTTATTAAAATGTTTATATATGAAATCTTGTGTTCCATTGTTATAACGCTGCTAGCATCAAACCTATATATCTCACCAACTTTATGTTGACGTTTTAAAGCATGTTATTCTCAGGTATGAATTAAGTCTTCCGCTGTGCATTAGCTCATGTTAAGGATACTACTTGGGACCTTTTAAGCCATGATACAAAGACGTTGCATTCGAGTCATTGGAGTTCAATAGAGAATATAAATAAGTAAATGACAGATTAGGTCATTTGGATATTATGAAATGTTAGACGAAAATGTCAAATATTGATGTAATGATAGTTTGCCTTTTAAGAATAAATGCAACGTTTGTAAAATGTATCATATAGAGGTCAAGTACCTCGCAATGTTATCATATGTTATTGTATTCGTCCCTATGGATTGGGTCGGGTCGTCTCATGTGGTATCAGAGCGTTGGTCTTAGCGAACCAGGCCTTGCATTAGTGTGTCTAACTGGTAGTTGTTAGGATGCATTAGTGAGTCTGGACTTTGACCGTGTCTACATGTCAAAAGTTTTGCTTATCATATCTAGTCGAAAATCATCTGCTTATCATCCTTAAGAATTGCCTGCTTAGTATTCTTAAGTCTAGACACGTCTTACTGTATTTGGTGCATCGATAGTGTATAGAAAAAATTCGTATCCTAGCGTATCTGTTGCTATAGACATTGCCTGACGAATTTCAAAGATTCTCCGTAATTCACGGGATTTTGAGTATTATAAATACATATGTAAATTATGTATTGAAGAATACCAAACCCAACTCCTATAATCTATTCCAAACCAAAAATTCATTTCCCCGACTGTACAAGATGAACTCCGCGTCCAGTTCGAATTCCTCCGACTCCGACAGCTACGCTGATATGGATTTCCATTCGGGATCCGAAGGCAGTGTCACTGGAATGGATCAACCAATTTCTCATCATCTATTCTGGATGAATTGGGGATGGGTTCGTAGTATACTAAATTATTGGAGACAAGAAGAAGGTGATCCCTTTCACCCACCGAATTGCCCCATTGGCGACGAACCTGAAGCACTTACCGGCGAACCTGTTCGAGAAACCATTTTCTCTCTCATTTCTCGAGTATCTCGTCACGATTATATCCTATCCCATATTTCGGATCTTGTTCATTCGCTCACTCCAACCGCCAATCATCCTGGTGTACTAGCAGAAATTAATGAACTTCGCGCTCGTGTGACGGCTTTGGAGAACACGGTGCGAAGGTTACAAACACCAGCAGCAGTACCAGCAGCATAACCAGTACCGTTAACAACATCAACCTCGCAATCTTCAGTACCAGTAGCATCATCGACGTCAACGACATCATCAGCATCAACACCAACCGTATCATTACCACCACCAACAATCACATCCGCACCACGTACCTCAACATCATCATCTGAACTTCGAATATGATCTTTGTTCTACATATCATTCTACACCGATTACCTCTTCTTTACGTATCGTTCTTCGTTCGACATGACGATTATGTAATCTCTAATGTTTTGGAGATTATGTAATCTAGTAATAACGATAAATCAAATGAGTTGAATATTTTATTGACTCATTAAATTCATAGTTACCTCCGAAGAAAATATATATGCAAATATATTTTCATAAAGATTGTAATTAAAAATTTCATTCGTACAAACTGTTAATGATGAAAATATTTTAACGGGTGGGTAGTACCCAAGGAATATTTAGAATTCACATTAACAAGTTACACTGTACATTCTTCGAATCTGATTCAACGATCATTTATTATCCTACTTACAATTACCGATATACGTATCCGTTCACCCCAGATTAACCATTTCCATTTAAATTTCATATTTGGATTTTTACCTATCCGAATCCAACAAGTGGCATAATGAAGAAACATTGGCAAAATAAAAATTGTTAGAAACAGATGAATTAATTAATTGAAATTGTGATAGGATTACACGCTAACTGTTCCGGCTAACTGTTCCCAGCTAACTGATTAATATTTAATTTATCGCAATTTACATTCTTGCAATTTTAATTTCTGTACTTTACATACCGTCGGGACACATGTACAACAACACGTCGGATTAATTCTGAGACAACACGTTGTATAATGGGTCATGATATATATTTATTTATTTTACGCATTTTAAATAACGGGACACGTATACAAGGTTTCGACTTATCATATTGATCCATCTATATATATATTTCGGAACAACCATAGACACTCTATATGTGAAGGTGGGAGTTGGCTATACAGGGTCGGAGTTGATTCCAAAATATATATATACTTTGAGTTGTGATCGACACCGAGACCAGTACACGGGTCACGATACGTATTAAGTAATTCGAATATTATATATTTAGTTCATATATGAATTTATTGAACCAATGGACAATCGGACTATTGGACTACTAACTTTGGACAATTAAAAATGAGTTAAAATGATGATTATTACATATGAAACTAAACAATCCTTCAAGTTTGCCACTTGATTCTATTTTAAACCTCATTTGTATCTTGACGATTACAATTCGCATTCACAACTTTTCATGATTCTTGAAAACATCTCGATCGAGAAGTTCAACCAGCCGCACTTCGTCTACGGAATAAAGATTTATGCATACAGTTATGCACCTAAAAATTTTTGAACTCGAAGTTATAGTTAAAACGTATCCGCATCGAATTCCTTATCATCCATTAGCAAAAACAATCACGCGATTCCTTTTCAATTAACTAATTTTGTCACAGCTCCACTTCGATATCTCAGTAAGACTACTCTTATTACAATCTCGATATATATATATACGTTGTTCTTTCGCCATCGTTACCGGAGAACCTTTTATATTCCATCATATTACCATCAGCGTTTAATCATCTAAAAATACAATTCTCCTTAAACCATCTTGGTTTGATAACCAATGACCCAGATCCGATAACTTTGAAAATACTGACGAAGCAGCATGTTGTAGAAGGTCTTAATGACCAAATGTTGATGATAAAAGAAGGAAGTGTTAGGAACGCTCGATAGAAAATTGGTACTGAAAACCAGATTGAACAAACCATGAAGGAGACTCTGAACAAGTTACAAGGACTAAACTTGTACATAAAGAATTATGACGATTCTGTAGCAAACACCTTGCTTCTGAATCTAAACCCTTACTGGTCAATCTTCATCATCATCCTTCGACATTAGAAATTCCAAGATATTATCATATCTTTCATTATAAATATCCTCAATATTTCTGAAGATATTTTCACCACTATCCTTATCTGAAATCATTTATCTCTCTGTAATATCTGCGTTACAATATAAAGGAAACTGTGTTAGTTTCTAAATCCTTCAAGTTTAAAATAGGAATGTTCTGAAGCAGTGTTGGGAACTGATGCATGAACTAGTATAATATAATGAAACTTGATCAACTTCATTATATTACAGTAAGTCATGTTAAGTTTCTAATGGAATATGATGATTCACAGTACCGTCATCATGTGCCATGTTACACGACTTTTACATTCTATCCAATTCCGAAACATATTAAGAACAAATCATCTTGATAGTTCTATTTTCCTGGATATTCTGGTAATTTGACAAATCAAAATCGTGCCATTACCATTCCTTTCTTAGAGCATTAGCTATGTTCATTCCGAATTTTATACCTACGAATTTCGAACTATTGATCGCTTGACTCAAGGACGGGAAGAAGAAACGAAGGGACAAAGTCCCAAAATAGAAATTGGGGTATAGATTACAGCAAATAGGAGAGAGTATTAACTATGGATGACAATGATTATGGAAAACAGAAGCAGGAGCATCGAAATATAAGGAAAGATATCAAACCCAATAACCACCCAGAAACTACAAACCGTGTGTATCAATACGTATGGCGACGTAAAGACACGGGAGAATTAGAAACATTATAATTCCAAGAAAATCATAAAAGTGAATAGATTCTTCTAGCGGTAGATGAAAGAGAAGAATGAAAGATATGAAAGTTAGAAGTATAACAAAAATCAGAACGGGATGAAGCATTTTAAAGGATACCTTAAGGTATGAATTAGAGGAGGAAGAGTAAGAGATGTGAGGTATGGAAGTAAGAAAGGGAAGGAGGTGGATTTATAGTGAAATATCCGACAAAGAAATCGAAACAGATTATCGCATTAAATCAAAGGAGATCCTGTTTTCTAAATCATCGAAGAACCAAATCTTATTACATAAGATTTTCTTTAAATCCCTTAAATTCTGGAAATCAATCCTAATCTCGACATCGGTTAAAACAATTCTATATTCACTCATTTCATTCTTTTGTGATAGCTTCACTCGTGCACTTCACATGACCGAATCATTTTATCCATATCTTCCAATAATGATAAAACTCTATTAATACCTCATATTCATCATGAAAACATTCCTATTGTTATTTATGACAACCTCTACCAAATTTCGGGACGAAATTTCTTTAACGGGTGGGTACTGTAACGACCCGGATTTTTCCGATCGTTTTACACTTATAAGATTAATATTTACATAAATTAAAACTTACCAACATGATAAGCAATCTAAATTGTTGAGATTTATGATTTTGAAAAGAGTTTTACATAACGTTTAACCGTCTAGTTTGACCGATGATATCACGAACTATACAATATATGTTAATTATACGTTTGTGTATATATATGTATATATACATATTTAACATGATTTAAGGATGTTTAAATATCTCATTTTGTATTAATAACAATAAGTTATAAGTATATTTTGAAACTACTAACTTAAGCTTTCAAAACGATAACTATACGTAACGTTATTTGACATAAATACTTACGACCTATAATGTTTATACATATATCGTATATATAATGTATTTAATCACTTTTAAAGACTTAAATACATAAAACAATATAAGTATATTCACAAAAGATAGCTATATTTGAATCCTCATTCCATTTTTCACAAGATTTCTATACGTATATCTAGAGTATATGTACTCGTATCATACCTAGCTTCTATACGTATTTACTATTGGTATATACACATCAAATCACCACCAACCAGCCCTTGTTCATGCCTTATGTATAAGGTAACTACTTTTGTTATTTAGTATGACAATTTCACATGATTAAAAGATCTTTTCACAAAATTACAAATTTATACACCTTTTACACCACCATAAATACATGCATCCATTTTCAATTTTTGGAACATCATTTCTCTAGCTAAACACACACACTTACTAGCCTCATGTCTCTCTATGAACTCCAGCAAAAATCCTCTCAAGAATCACCTTAAACACCACCATAAAAAGATCAACAAAAACACTACAAAAATACAACTTTCAATTCAAGTTTATGTCTTAAGTTGCTTCCAATCTTTCATCCAATTTCATCACTCTTTTGGTTCTAGGTTTTTACTCCTCTTTTACAGCAATCTTGTCCAAGTAACTTGAGGTAGTAACTTTATTCATAACCTTATTCGATTCATATATATATAGCTATCTTATTGTATGGTATACAATTTTAACAACAAAAACATAGTTTGAATGATTTCAAACTTGTTTGCAAACTAAATAGATCCTTCTAACTTAACTTTTAAAATACTTCAAGACCTGTAATATAACTTAAATATATGCTAATTTAACAAGGTATAACTTGGTTTTTCAAAGAATACCTTAAAAAAACTGTTTTTATGACGTCGGAGTGCAACCGGGGGCTGTTTTGGGTTGGATAATTAAAAACCATCTTGAACTTTGAATTGGAGGTTTATATTCTGGAAAAATGATATTTCTTATGAATATGTTAACACATAAAAATTTCATGATTTAATTCATAGTATAAGTATTTTTAGAAAAATGGTCATTAAATGATGTTTTTGTAACAAAAATGATTAACTTCATAAGTTTCACCAAAATTTGACCTATGACCTATGATTTAGAATACAAACTAAGATATTTACAGTTCATATTCTTAAAGAGGGACTCGATCCAAGGAAGTGGAAAGTTGAATCAACGAAAACGGAGTTGTAACGAAGAAATTATGACCAAAACAAAATCGGATATCCAAGACTAGTTTAGCCACGAAAATAATTGGAGAAAATTAAATAAATCACATCTTCCTAAAGTAACATGATATTTTATACATATGTACTCATAATTTAATTTTATATGGTTCAGGATCACCCGTAAACAATACGAGAAGATTAATCATAAGATCCCATGATTGTACGCAACACGTCATTTGACAACACCGGTACTTTATGTACGCAACACGTCATTTGACAACACCGGTACCATGGGTCAAGATTAATCTCGACCAATACATATACGATGGGGGTTTTATTTATTTCATTGGGGGTTTATTAAACAACTAAATATGAACCATTAAAATTGAATTACTAACATCGGACTGCTAACTACGGACTAAGGAATTATTAAAAGTATTAAAAGTATTATAAGTATATATATGTGACGATTGTTTAAAAAGAAAAGGTATTGATATATTATATATGGATAGGTTCGTGATATCAATCGGAGACCAAGTCGAAATTACATATCTTCAAGACAAAAGTGAGTATATAGTCCCACTTTTAAACTCTAAATATTTCGGGATGAGAATACATGTATTTTATGTTTTACGCTATGGACACAAGTAACTGAAAAATATATTCTACGTTGAGTTGTACCACTGGCATACTTCCCTGTAGCTTGGTAACTAATATTTACAGCGGTATTGTAAACGCGAATCCTGTTGATAGATCTATCGGGCCTGACAACCCCAACCGGACTGGACGACCAGTATTCAACGGTTGCACAGTACTTCGTTTCGTGACTACACCTTGGTACGGTGTAGTAAGATTTCATAATAAAGGGAATATGCGACGTGATTAAATGTTAAGTATGGTTACCAAGTGCTCAACCACTTAGAATATTTTTATTAAAATGTTTATATATGAAATCTTGTGTTCCATTGTTATAACGCTGCTAGCATCAAACCTATATATCTCACCAACTT
Source organism: Rutidosis leptorrhynchoides (assembly GCF_046630445.1). NCBI lineage: Eukaryota > Viridiplantae > Streptophyta > Magnoliopsida > Asterales > Asteraceae > Rutidosis > Rutidosis leptorrhynchoides. The sequence goes on along the minus strand of NC_092338.1, from coordinate 340,482,107 downwards.
TATGTTGACGTTTTAAAGCATGTTATTCTCAGGTATGAATTAAGTCTTCCGCTGTGCATTAGCTCATGTTAAGGATACTACTTGGGACCTTTTAAGCCATGATACAAAGACGTTGCATTCGAGTCATTGGAGTTCAATAGAGAATATAAATAAGTAAATGACAGATTAGGTCATTTGGATATTATGAAATGTTAGACGAAAATGTCAAATATTGATGTAATGATAGTTTGCCTTTTAAGAATAAATGCAACGTTTGTAAAATGTATCATATAGAGGTCAAGTACCTCGCAATGTTATCATATGTTATTGTATTCGTCCCTATGGATTGGGTCGGGTCGTCTCATATGTGCAACGCCAACGAAGACTAAATCCTAATATGCAAGATGTAGTTAAGAAAGAGATTATTAAACTGCTAGATGCAGGTCTAATTTATTCAATTTCTGATAGTCCATGGGTAAGCCCAGTTCAATGCGTACCTAAGAAGGGTGGCATGACTGTCATTACAAATGAGAAAAATGAGCTTATTCCTACTAGGACTGTAACAGGATGGCGTGTATGTATTGATTATAGAAAATTAAATGACGCCACCAGAAAAGATCACTTTCCCTTACCTTTCATAGATCAAATGTTGGAAAGATTAGCCAGAAATAGTTACTATTGTTTTCTAGATGGATTTTCCGGATATTTTCAAATTCCAATAGCACCCGAAGCTAGTAAAATATTAAACCATTGTCACACAGGACCAACTGGAGGGCATTATGGGCCTCAACTAACAGTAAGAAAAGTTTATGATGCTGGATTCTATTGGCCTACAATTTACAAAGATGCACACCTTCTTTGCAAATCCTGTGATGCTTGTCAAAGAGCCAGAAAAATAAGTCAACGTGATGAAATGCCACAAAATGTCATCCAAGTATGTGAAGTATTTGACATTTGGGGTATTGACTTTATGGGTCCATTTCCAAAATCTCATAATAATCTATATATACTCGTAGCCATTGATTATGTATCTAAATGGGCAGAAGCACAAGCTCTCCCAACTAATGATGCACGAGTTGTAGTCAACTTTTTAAAACGTCTTTTTGCAAGGTTTGGAACACCGAAAGCTTTGATAAGTGATCGGGGTACTCATTTCTGTAATAATCAACTTGAGAAAGTTCTTAAAAGATATGGAGTAACTCATAAAATCTCCACCGCATATCATCCACAAACAAGTGGACAAGTTGAAAATACCAACCGAGCTTTAAAACGTATTCTAGAGAAAACCGTAGGATCAAATCCAAAGGAATGGTCCATTAAATTGGAGGATGCACTCTGGGCTTTTAGAACAGCCTACAAAACTCCAATTGGAACCACGCCTTTTAGACTTGTTTATGGAAAAGCATGTCATCTTCCAGTAGAAATTGAACACAAAGTATTTTGGGCTTTGAAAACATGTAATCTTGATTTACATGAAGCTGGACGTCTACGATTAAGTCAACTAAACGAATTAGAAGAATTAAGACATGAAGCATACGAAAATTCGTTAATCTATAAAGAAAGAACGAAGAAATGGCATGATAAAAGAATCAGAAGTTCAAAAGAACTTAAAGAAGAAGACAGAGTTCTTCTTTTCAATTCACGATTCAAGCTATTTCCTGGAAAATTGAAATCAAGATGGTCTGGACCATTCATAGTCAAAAGAGTTTTTCCATACGGAACGATAGAATTAATAAATTCAAATGGGATTGAATTTAAAGTTAATGGTCACAGAGTTAAACATTACATACATGGTCCGATGGAAGTCGACAACGAAGTTAATCATAATTTCGACACCACAGCTAACTAAGTGTGGGGAGAATCAAGTCTTTAAAGGATAATATGTATTTCTGTTAGAGTTAGATTGTCTGTTTTCGTGTAGTTCTCGAAAATGGAACCCGAATGGTCTTTCCCTAGCAGACCCTAAAGAACTAGTCTTCTCCCCCCATTCTGAATTTTTATTTTTTTAGGTTTTTACGAAATGAAGACTGCCTGTGAACTAAACCATGGTCTAATGCTACACGCTTTGATCACTAAACGTAATAATGACATACTACCGAGTGAATTAGTATCAGTAATCAGAGAAAGAATGGACGGAGTTAGAAAAGAATCCAGATGCGAAGATAATAAATTACAATTTGGTAAAGGAAAATCAAAATCCACAGCAAAAAGAAGAGCACGACACCTAGAACGATGTCACAAATGCGGAAAATGGTCACATGGAGGTAAATGTTCAAATAATCAAACCTATTCAAATACAGAATTTGTTACTTTATGCAGAGACGGACCGTTCATATGTTTAGAAGAAAAGACACTGAATGCTCGAGGTTACGCCTATGTAGCCATGGAAAACCAATTAAACCGACTATCTTATGAATGGGATAGATCATATAACTAAGAAATCTATTTCACAGGTATGTCTGTACAGTTTTTATTTTTATTTTTATTTTTAACCTTTTGATAATAAACGCTAATTTGTTCGCTAAAAAGTATTAAATTGGTATTGAATAAAATTAGGTTTGGCGACCGAAATTATTGATATCATTCAAAAATTTATTACATCACTGCGAAATTTAACGTTTATTCTTAAGGTATAAATATCTTTAATCAATCAACCCAAAATATTTCAAAAATTCGTCATGAGTTAAATTAGGTCTTGGAACCGAAATTACTTTACCGAAAAGAGGGGTGCATATTTTTGATAATATTTGATTGATTAAAGTGGGATAAAAAGCCAAAAAGATTTTTAATTTTATTTTTACCATGTTTTTAAAATTAATATTTAAATCTTAAATTAATATTGTAAACTTTGTAAAAACAATATATTTAAAATTGTAAATATTTGAAAAATTAATATAAGTTTGGTGTGAATTTATAATGTGAATTTTTAAATTAAGTTTGGTGTGAATTTTTAATTATTAAAATATGAATTTTTAATTTTATGCATTTTAAATTATAAGTTTGGTGTGAATTTTTAATATTAATTTTGAATTTTATATTTAAGTTGAGTGAATTTAAAAACAAAAATTTACTTTATCTCATTAAGTTAAATATATGATTTTTAAAATTCGTCGTAAGTTGAAGACTAGGTCTTTGAACCGAAATTTCTTTACCCAAGGGAGGGACGAGAACTTTTATTATCATTATTTTTTAATCTTATTGAATTAAAGTATGCCAAAAACATTAAAAAAACCCAAAAATCTTACTTTCAAAAACCGCGCTTTGATTTGACAAATTTTAAAATTTTGTCGAGGGAAAGACTAGGACAACGATCCGAAACGCCCTCGCTCCTAAAGGAAAACAAAATTTTTAAAATTTAATTAATTATAAGTTTTATAAAGCATAAGGTTTTATATAAAAAAAAAAAGCTGAAAACACTGTAGCCGGCACCCCATGCGATCGCATGGGTTTTACACTTCAACTCCATGCGATCGCATGGAGCTGAAATCCAGGCCTGATACATACAGCAACCTGTTCTGTCTTCCTCACCACAACACACACACATTCACGAAACTCACCCAAAAATTCACCAATTTTCGCCATTTTTTCACCGTAATTCGTCATTTTTCTTGCTCTAATCATGCCTAGATTCTCATTCTTCAGCAAATTGGTAAAAATTACACCCCTAAACTCTATAAATTCCTAGTTTTTGTGATAATTACCAATTTTTTACCTAATGCAATTTTGTTAATTTCTAGTGTAATTAGTGATAAATTGTTAGTATTTTATGCATGTATAACCTAGATTGATGCTATTTAACATGATTTGAAGCCAAAAACTTCAAAAATTTTAGAAATCTAGGGTTTGTGTTCTTGAGCAATTTGGGGCTTTTTGATATAAACAGGTTATGACCGATTTTTGTCATGAATTATTGCTAAATTGAGTAGTGTAACATATTTAGATAGTTAAATGATCCAAACAATGATCCTAAACATGATTTTTGGAGATTAAAGTGGACTTTTTAAGTCCAAAATTCATGAACTTGATTAATTTGATATATTTGCCATTTGAGACTTGTTTAATTATTAGTAATGAATATTTTGACATGTTATTTGAGTTAAATGCTTATGAATTTTGTATACATTTTCATATGTGCTTATTTGAAAAGTGTAGAATTGTGAAAAATTGTGAAAATGTGTATAAGTTTAATTTTGATTTAACATGTTATAGTGATTGTTTTAAGTTGTTATTTTGCTAACACTAATGCATATTTGGATGCACAATTTTTGTGTTTAATGTATTTTACAGAGAGCCGATACTGGAGGTTCAGGAGCATCATCATCTAGACGACCAGCACCAGCACCAGAACCACAACCAGAAATGCAACACGAATAAGAACCACAACAGGAACAACAACAGCCTGATCAGCACATATCTTATTATGATCCAGTACAGTTTGTTGATGAATTCATAGTATTCCCAATGAGGCCGCCAATAGAATTCCTAACGATTCCTGAGCACACTCTACATCCTAATCTGAGATTTGATAGAAGATGGAGAGATTACGAGACATATCAAAGGAACAAATTCAAATTGGTAACAAAAAATGTGGAGGTGCCAAGGGTAATTGATTGGGCCCCTTTGGAAACGGTCCATCTAGCTGACCGTGTTAGACAGCTTTTAGTTCAAAGGTATGGCACTTCTTCTTTTACAGATTGGGAACGTCTTTTCACCATTCGTAGACCTGTATATAAGGAATGGTGTGTTGAGTTGATGAGTACTGTATCACTTGATACAAATATAGTTAGGATAGATGATAGAAGATTTATTAGGTTTATCCTTGGCGGTAGGATGTACAGAATGTCCATGCTGGACATGGCCAGGGCCTTACAGATATATACTCCTGGTGAGTTGCTATTACCCGATTGTACAAACTTGATTCATTATGGTGAACGGGTAGATAGTAACTTTGACGCTGACGCCATTTGGAGGCGTATGTCACATTTTGATGTTTTTACACGAGCAGGAGGACACTCCTATACACATATTGACAGAGCCGAGCTTCGTATTATTCATAGATTTTTGGCTAACTCGATTACACAAAGAGGTCATAATAAAGAAAAAATTACCTTATATGATTTATTCTACCTAAAATGTATTCGGGATCCTAGAAGCTTTGTCAATATCCCTTACTGTGTTGCTTTTTATTTATCTAAAATGGTAGAGGGAATGCAGGACGGGAGTATAATAGGAGGAGGTATTTTTGTTACTCTCATTGGAGAGTATTTAGGTGTTGATAGGAACCAAGGGGGTCCATTACAGATTTGTAGAGAACAGGTTGAGCCCTTAGGATTGAAAGTTTATGTGGGTGCTAAGGTATTGAAAAGTAGACGTAACCAGGCAGTACCCTATGAGGGATCTCATCCTCAGGTAGAGAGAGGCTCAGACGAGGAAATGGAGGAGGCGGAAGACATTAGGGATGTCTTTCGAGATGCTATTCTTGACGTCCACGTTCGTATAGATGAGGAAGCAATGACGAACGCGGCAAGACATAGTATGTATGAGCAGTGGAACTCCGAGCGAGTATACGAGGATTATAGGCGACGCCAACACGATAGCTGGTTAGTTCATCAGCACCAAATCATGAGCCAGCTATCATATCAGGTACCAAATAACTATGTACCTACTCGACCTGCTCATTTTCCGCCACATAGCCCCGATATCCGACCACCCTTTAACCGGTATGACTATAACCAAGCCTATCAGAACACCTATAACCAACAATGGAACTCACCCGATGAGATGAACTGGAACCCCTATCCAGACTGATTTAGTTCCATTTGGTTATTTTTATGATTATTATGTTTTTATCTTTTGACTTTTTCATGTTTAAACTTATGTTATTGGATAAATTTGTGTAATTTTTATTATTTTATTATTATTGTGTACTAATATTTCATATTTAGAATTTGAAAGTGGGATATTAAGTCCCATTTCAAATTACCGTGCATGATTATACTTGTATGTATGTATATTGTCGATTGTTCAAAACAGGGTAAAACAACGCATTTTCAAAGACTGGCATTAAGTTCAGCAAAAGTTACTAATTTTGACGACAAGATGACAAATAAATGTGATGTAACAACAGACAAAATGAACAAATGCTGTGCACCATTTATCATTCAGCAAACAAACGCCAATATATTTGGAAACTTTGGTAAAATTTAATCATTTCTACGTTAATCACCCTCAATAATTTAAATTGTACTGATTTCTTGCAAATGAGGGCATTGCAAGATCTTAAGTGTGGGAAGGGGTTAAATTCTTGCGGATTTTTAAAATTTTTATCTTTATACACTTGGTTACCATTAAAAATACTAGTAACGTAGTAGTTGTATTAGAATCTAGTGCTCTCTGATAATAAAGAACAGCCCTAGTCTTATATACTGACTACCCAATTCTAGTAAAAATTTTCAAAATTTTCAATTAAATGAACTCAAAATCATGTTTATACATATTTATGAACGATAAAACTAGGTGTTAACACCGAAATTATTGTAACCTCGGAAAGGACATAAATTGAGAAACAAACCAAAATGTTAAAATTCATTTAAAATGGAATAGAGGACGATCAAAAGGAAAATAAATGCCAAGTGTGGAAAAATTTACCAAGTTATCTTAAACATATGTCACATATATCTGTAACAAATAACTGAAAATACTTTTGCTTTGGACTAAACTAAACCATTTTACCCGATGAAAGAAAAGAAGAGATGGATCTACACGATGAATCAATTCCATCATTAAAAGGAAGTAAAGTCTTCCAAAAAAGACACGCGCTTCTTGATTTAGGTCAAGAAGTTGTCGTCTAGACCAGCAGTAGGTTGACGAAAAATCTAGAAAAGTCATCTCTAAAATCAGCAGGAAATCCACGGACCTCAGCATCAAACAGGGTCGCCAAGTGGTCAGATTTATCCTAACCATGAGAAGGATTTATCTCGTACAATGGGGGGGCACCGTGCAAATTAGCTTGATAAGACTAATGAATCAGATCTCCAGAAAGGATAATCTCCTTAAATGATCAAAAATCAGCTTTTAAGACTGATATTACTCAATCCTTGAGATTGACTTTAAAGATTGAGAATTACAAACTCATGGAATTCGATGATATCTAAACTCGAGCTTGAACGAGAAAATATTTTGATCAAATTAAAACCGATTTGTTTTCTGAAAACCCATTTTCAATGCGTTCATTACCATTGAACGTAAAATCCTAGGAATTCACCTGGAATTCATTAGGTTACCTGAACCAAATCGGGTGTCAACCGTAAGAACGGTGGTTGCATAGTGGTCAAAGACAGGACCTTGTGCCAGACCGAAAAATCATAAGGGTGAGCTTTACTATTGCTCCTACCAAGGATAGTAATTGCATCCGACACGTTATAGACCATAATTAAAAGCATGTCAGGGGACATTGCCTTAACAGTTGCTTGTTCAACGCTTTCCTTTACAACCGGACGGTAGTTTATCGAAAGGTAATATACGGGACAAGTAAACTGGACGTATTGCTTTCCAAATACAAGGTTAGCAAGTGGGTGACACAAAACCGCAAGTTTTGAGCTAAAATTTTCAAATCTGAAACCCACCAAACCCACAAAAATATTTTGCAAACACCGGTGAAGGGTTATTCCGAAAAACTTATCTAGGGTAAAAGCTAGATTGAATTTTCAAAAGATCAAATATTTTCATAAAGATCCAATTTCCTTAAGGATCTACATTTTCATAGTCATGTGGGACTGTAAACCGCCTTTCAAATGTGCACTTTGCTTTGGAAACCGAAAGTAAATCGGCTATTTGATCGCAAGTGTCGTTGACCTAAACCCGAGGCAACTGTGGATGACACACCCACCTTTAACCATGGTTCTATCGTTACTATCATTGTTTATACCGCCGTATAGAAATCACTGATGTACAAAGTGTGAAGAATAAAGAAGTGATTCTAGTATTTCAAGACGATATTGCTTGAGGACAAGCAACGCTCAAGTGTGGGAATATTTGATAATGCTAAAAACGAACATATATTTCATAGCATTATTCCTCAAGAAAGACAAGCTTTTAGTTGCAATTGTTCTATTTACAAGTGATATTCGTTTAAATAATAAAAGGTGAAGACAAAAGACAGATTCGACGAATTGAAGACGCAAATGACCAAAAAGCTCAAAAGTACAAAATACAATCAAAGAGGTTCCAATTATTGATAAAAAACGTCTCAAAATTACAAGAGTACAAGATTCAAAACACAAAGTACAAGATATTAAATTATACGCAAGGACGTTCGAAAATCCGGAACCGGGACATGAGTCAACTCTCAACGCTCGACGCAACGGACTAAAAATTACAAGTCAACTATGCACATAAATATAATATAATATTTAAATAATTCTTATAATTATTTAATATATTATATTATTTATAAAACCGTCGGCAGAAGAAAACAACCAAAAATGAGCCTCCTCAGCTGGCCATGCGATCGCATGGCCTGGAAGGCATAAATCCATGCGATCGCATGAGCCCCAGTTCCAGCACACATGCCTATAAAAATCGAGCTTTGGTGCACCAAAAATATCATCCATCTTTCTCTTCTCTCCATATATACGTAAAATATATATTTATAATTTATATTTTAATTTTAATTTTAATTATAATTCTAATAATAAGGGTATGTTAGCGAATATTGTAAGGGTGTAAGTCGAAATTCTGTCCGTGTAACGCTACGCTATTTTTAATCATTGTAAGTTATGTTCAACCTTTTTACATTAATGTCTCGTAGCTAAGTTATTATTATGCTTATTTAATCCGAAGTAATCATGATGTTGGGCTAATTACTAAAATTGGGTAATTGGGCTTTGTACCATAATTGGGGTTTGGACAAAAGAACGACACTTGTGGAAATTAGACTATGAGCTATTAATGGGCTTTATATTTGTTTTACTAAATGATAGTTTGTTAATGTTAATATAAAGATTTACAATTGGGCGTCCCTATAAATTACCATATACACTCAATCGGACACGATGGGCGGGGTATTTATATGTACGAATAATCGTTCATTTAACCGGACACGGGAATGGATTAATAGCCACTAGAATAATTAAAACAGGGGTGCAATTATGTACAAGGACACTTGGTATAATTGATAACAAAATATTAAAACCTTGGGTTACACTCAGTCGACATCCTGGTGTAATTATTAAACAAAGTATTAAAATCTTGTTACAGTTTAAGTCCCCAATTAGTTGGAATATTTAACTTCGGGTATAAGGATAATTTGACGAGGACACTCGCACTTTATATTTATGACTGATGGACTGTTATGGACAAAAACCAGACGGACATATTAAATAATCCAGGACAAAGGACAATTAACCCATGGGCATAAAACTAAAATCAACACGTCAAACATCATGATTACGGAAGTTTAAATAAGCATAATTCTTTTATTTCATATTTAATTTCCTTTATTTTATATTTAATTGCACTTCTAATTATCGCATTTTTATTGTTATTGTATTTAATTGCACTTTTAATTATCGTACTTTTTAATTATCGCAAGTTTATTTTATCGCACTTTTATTATTCGCAATTTCATTATCGTTATTTACTTTATGCTTTAATTTAAGTCTTGTATTTATTTTTAATATTTTACATTTGGTTTTAACTGCGACTAAAGTTTTAAAATCGACAAACCGGTCATTAAACGGTAAAAACCCCCTTTATAATGATAATATTACTTATATATATATATATATATATATATATATATATATATATATATATATATATATATATATATATATTTGTATTTTTATAAAAGTAAACTAATATAGCGTTAAGCTTTGTTTAAAAAGATTCCCCGTGGAACGAACCGGACTTACTAAAAACTATACTACTGTACGATTAGGTACACTGCCTATAAGTGTTGTAGCAAGGTTTAAGTATATCCATTCTATAAATAAATAAATATCTTGTGTAAAATTGTATCGTATTTAATAGTATTTTCTGTAAAAATATAAGCTATTTTATATACTACTCTGCTAAAACATCAATGTTACGTTGTATGACGATGATGATGACTTATGTGATGATGGATTCCAATGATGATGATGACAGTTAGAAGAATGATAATGATAGAGACGTAATGATACTGGAGAGATGATACCCTAATCGTGTATCTTTTCTTTCTTTTCTGATCGAGAAAACCCTATCACCCTTTCGTTAAACTGTCGCTTCATGAATCTTCAAACCGAGCTTTTATTGTTTGATGTAATGGGCTGCTTAATGGATCTAGTTACAAAACAAATGCACTATTATAAGGGGTTCCTCTTAAATATTAATGGGCTTATCATCTTGGGCTTCTAGGCTCATGAGTTAATTATCTTATTAAACATGTAAAGATGTTGGGCCATGGACTTGTTTGGGGTTATTGGACGAGCTCGCTAGACTTGTTCATTCGTTTAACCGAAGGTATAAACTTTAAAGTCTAAACTTATCAATTTGATCTTTAATACGAAAGATTTGTATGTATTAACAAATCAAAACCGAACTAATAATATGAAAATGAATATGGTTATGAACATAGTTAAGGTATTTGTATATGTATAACCAAGAAGAAAAATTATAAGTACGATTATGATTACAATAATATAAGTTATGATTTAAATGAATTATTAATTAGTATTATTATTATTATTATTATTATTATTATTATCATTATTAGTATTATCATTAATATTATTATTAGTATTATTATTATTAGTATTATTATTATTATTATTATTATTATTATTATTATTATTATTATTACTATTACTATTATTATTATTATCATTAGTATTATTATTAATATTATTATTATCAAATATTATTAGTATTAAGTAGTATTATAAAAATTATTATTTTATTATAAAAATATTACAACTTTTTATATTATTATTAATATTATTATCAATATCATGATTTTTATATATTATTATTATTATTATTATTATTATTATTATTATTATTATTATTATTATTATTATTATTATCATTATAATTATTAATATTACTAGTATTATTATTATTATTATTATCATAAAAGAAAATATAACTTTTTATTTATTATTATTAATATTATTTTACAAAGTAAATACTAGTTATATAAAAATATATTTAATACATATAACATAATTATATTAATATTTTTATAATAAGTATTAATTATTTGTGGAAAGTATATAAAATAAATATATTTAATTAAGTTATTAATGAAACCTATAATTAAAATAACAATTATATCACTAATAATATAAATTTGTTCGATTTCAATTATATGTGTTAATATATATATAAATGATATAGGTTCGTGATTCGAGGCCAACCCTGCATTGTTCAATATTGTCATATGTATTTTTTACTACAAAATACATTAGGTGAGTTTCATAACTCCCTTTTTAATTGCTTTGCAATTTACATTTTTGGGCTGAGAATACATGCGCTGTTTTATAACTATTTTATGAAATGAATACAAATACTAAAACTAATTTTGCGTGAGTTTCATTTGCCTTTTTACCCTTTATATTTTTGGGCTGAGAATACATGCGCAATTTTTATAAATATTTTACGAAATAGACACAAGTAATTGAAACTACATTATATGGGTGAATGATCGAAGCCGAATATGCCCCTTTTGCTTGGTAAACCTAAGAATTAGTAAACCGATCTACTAATTGACGCGAATCCTAAAGATAAATCTATTGGGCCTAATGAACCCCATCCATTGGAGCGGATGCTTTAGTACTTCGATGTTGTTATATCATGTCCGAAGGATTTCCCAGAATGATAGGGGATATTCTTATATGCATCTTGTTAATGTCGGTTACCAGGTGTTCACATGGTGAATGATTTTTGTCTCTATGCATGGGACGTATGTTTATGAGAAATAGAAATATGAAATCTTGTGGTCTATTAAAATGATGAAATTGATCGTTTATGATAAACTAATGAACTCATCAACCTTTTGTTTGTAACTTAAAATGAATGAATATATATATATATATATATATATATATATATATATATATATATATATATATATATATATATATATATAATAAGTTAAAGTAGTTGTTATGGTATTATATTTAGTTACCATGAATAATATTAAAAATTATTATAATTAGTATTATTATTAATTTTTATTATAATACGAAATTTGATATGCGAAATTTCTTATATTATTATTATTATTATCATTATCATAATTACTTATTAATATTATCATTAATGTTGTTACTAATATTATTATTGATATTAATAGTATTAATATTATTAAAAAAAATTGTTATAATTATTATTATTTTCATTCATAATATTGCAGCATATTTATTAGTAATATATATTATATTTATTAATTATTAATAAAATGATATAAAAGCAGATAAATGCAAGGAATCTGTTTCTTTTACCTTATTGCTAGCTGTATTGCTCGATCCAGTGCAATTCAACTTTACATCCCCATCAGCTGTAGATAATTGATTCCTTAGTACAAATCAGATTTTTGGAAATGAATTTTGTTAGCCATCACACTCAGCTTTATGTTCTTTATTAATATTTTTTTTATTTTTTTTTCTTTCTACGGTTCTTGCTTTTGTCTGTGTATTAGAGGTCGACACCCAATTGCTAAATAAATCAAACGCTCCAATTGATAAACGATTAATCACCTTCTATCATTAATCATCAATTACAACTTATACTAGGTGTTTAATTCTAATAAATCAAACATTTTTTTTTCAAAAAGCTAGACACCTCTGTTTGAATCTCTTTTCAACCATATTTCGATCTTGAATTGTAACAACTCAAACCAAATCGCAATCGAACCCGCTTAAAATATCAAAAAAAAAAATTCATTGATCAGCCTGTTGCGCGGCACGCCAGGCATTCGCGCGGCGCGCAGAATGACCTGGACAGCCCGCTGTCCCCAAAAGTCAAAAACACGAAAAAGATTGGCCACTTCCCGACATAATTAGACAAAACGCTTTTAACAACATATTCAAATATGTAAAACTAATACGATCCAAACATAAAATAAGTTTTACAATGCGGGGCCCACATCGACCCGAATTACGAGTTTAATACAAAACGAGAGTTTCGACCACAAAAAGTTTAAATACCAAACGACCCTATGAGCATGGTGTTTGGGGTTAAACTACCCAAGTCTCAGTCAAACTCCAAAAGCTAATATCTCCAAAAGCGTCCCCTAACACAACAGGATCTCTACTCCAAATAAACGCCCTTACCTTTGTCCATACCTGAGCCTATAAAAAGGTAAACAACGGGAGGGTAAGCAAAGCTTAGTGAATGCAATAATTATACACATACATATATAATATATCTACTTGCAAACACTTACACGCATACCGTATACATGCTAGCAAACACAATTAGCTTATCGCCATAAATACAAGCTAGAACCTCCAAATACCAAGCTAGCATAACAATAGCATATTTAACTTGAACAAATATAATATGCTTACACTACAATACAATAACCATGGTTAACCAATCGAACGAGGGAACGGTGTTTAAAGACCGTCGGAGTTCACAACAACCATTAGTGCACTTAACACTTCGTACACTAACCCCACGGGTGGCATCTTGACACTTCGATACTTCACCCCGGGTGGTGCATTAACACTTTGACACTTCACCCCGAGTGGTGTCTTAGCACGTCGACACTTCACTCGTTACATCTCACGAAGTGGCATCTTAACACATCGATGCTTCACTCCCGAGTGGTGTCTTAACACATCGACACTTCACTCGTTATGTGAACGTGGTGTCTTAGCACATCGACACTTCACATCTCACGCTACACAAATAAATACATTATATACCTACGCATATAATTATTCCACTCACCTTACGCCTTCGGTGAATCAATAAACCAAGCTTGAAACTTCAAGGTAACGCACCTATTACAATGTACATATAATCAATCATTCATTCAAGTTGGTCAAACTCACAACACTCACCATTACTAGGTCATTTTGACCCATTTGGACACTTAACCCTAAAATTGGGTCAACTCGCACCAAAACCCTAACATTAGCCAAGATAGGTTTAAAACACATTTCAACACAAGGTTTATGCATTAATCACAACCATTAACTAACCTAGGTTCATTTTGACCCGTTTGACCAATTTAAGGTCAACTGTAACACCTGCATTTTGGGCCTAGTTGAAATGACCATTGTACCCTTAGGTATGGCGTTATTAGTGATTTTAATAATTATATGGTTATAATTATTCGGTTGTTTAGTTGAGACTAGTTTGTGACAAGGGTTACAGATCAGGTTTGTTTATTTAATTTGGACTTCGTTTGGGTTGTCAAATGATGTACGAAAGATATCAGATAACTGGTAAATACAAGTGTGTTATGGGGTATGGGTTTTTAACCCATTTATAAGCCTGTTTCCAGACTTTTCTTCCATTTTCCCAAATTAAATCAAGAACACCGTACCTAACTTCATCTCCTACCTCTAACCCTAATCTAATTCAAGTGTGTAATTGAACCAAGAAGCTTCAGAGATTGAATTCTTGCATCCTTGTAATCAATAATCCAGGTTAGCTTGCTTGAATTGTTTCTTGAATTCTTGATTAAATGGGTTTTTGTGTTCTTGAATAAAAGTGTGCTTTATTAGGTTGAATCTTGATGAATTGTGTTTGTTAGTGTTGATTGTTGTTATGTATATGGTCTATAGTTGTTATATGATGTTTTTGAAGTGGTTTCATGATCAGATTGAGCAAAAATCATGATTTTGGGTCAAAAACGCGAAAACAGCGTGCTGAAACTGATTTTCAGCACCCACACTTTTGACAGATCAACCATACGTGTGACCACACTTTTGATGGTCAACCACGCGGTTGAGGAGTCACTCGTACGTGTGATGTCTCAGTCACACGTGTGAGCACTAATCAGCTTTGTGGAAAACTTGTTTTGGTCATAACTTTTAAACCGTAACTCCGTTTTTGATGAATCAAGTATCGTTGGAATCGTAATGAAAAATCCTTTCTAATGGTAAACTTTTAAGAATCTTAATCAAACTTTATTTTGGTCAGAAAAAGGGGTTTTAGGGTGTATGCCTTGTTTTACACGCTTTAGAGTGTCGTTTTGGGTTGAAATTATGATGTAGACTTATCATACAGTGATTACATGTTTGTAGGTGTTGATTTAGTGTATGTATTGATGTTTGATGTTGTGTTTTTGGGTTGAAACCCATATAATTAGTTGTTGCTACTGTTCTTCATCACTCACACGAGTGAGCCTTCACTCGTACGGTTGAGGTAGTCAACCGTGTGGTAAACCGTGCGAGTGAGTGGTGATGGGAACTTATGTTTTGATTATGATGATATGTACAGTTGAGATGTGACTCGTACGAGTCACTGGTCACTCGTGTAGTGAACCGTACAGATCAGGTGAGTCATTGTTGGATGTTTGGTCATAGACCAAACGTGCGAGTGAGTTGTCAACCGCACAGTTGAGTGTTCTCAAACGTGCGTGTGATGGTGTTACTCGTACGGTTAACTGAGCATGTATGATTATTTTGTTTCTATCTCGTTTTTGTGTCTGTCTTGTTGATAGAATACTATCAGGATACAATTACGGACTTTATTTGTATCTTTTCCAGGTGATCAGGAGAAGTGAAGACTCAGAAATATAAGACCTCTGAGTTCTTCTCATGCTGGTATTCAGTGAGTGGGTTAATGTAGCGGTTAAGGTATATAGTGACATGACCTAGGCCGTTGACCTAGTTTCTATGATTTGAATTATGTTGTTAAGAGTTGTGGACTGTGGCCTCGCGCGTTTGTTGGACCGACCTTGCTTCTGATCAGGTCGGGAGAGATCAACCTTGCTTCAGATTAGGTTGGGCTCATTGATGTTGTATGATTAATATAATTCGGAATCACGCGTTCATCGCGTGTGGAAGACTTATACTAGTAATACAGAGTTATGAGTTTTCGGTAGACCTTATATTGATCAACTTGGGTCGTTGGCCCGGCCAGGCCACCGAGTCTCTCAATGGGTTGCTTTGGATTACCCAGATGGTTGCTTCTGATTGACCATTGCTTGTAGTCATCACGGTTGCTTTGGATAGACCATTGCTATAGATATTGTACTTGTATTGCTTTTATGTGATATGCTAATGGTAGATTACTCTGTTTCTGTATGCTCTAGTGGTTATTTGATTAACTGTCTGCCTAATTTGATGATGCGTGTTCTAGTGATTGTACCAATGTGTTTTAGCTGTTAGATTAGTCCATTCACTTAGCTTCGTGCTAACCCCTCCACCTTCCCCCTTGCAGGTTGTAGGTCTTTTGCTTTTGTGGACATGGGAGAAGATGGGCGTGCTGGGTTGTGTTCGACAAGTCTAGAACTCTGATGTGTTCTATATAAAATCGGATATTAAAGTAACACCGGTTGTTTGTTAAATATGTATTGATAAATGAATTTGTAGTAATTATGTTTATGTGTGTACATAAGGGTACGCTTTGTAAGTATGACTTCTGCTGTTTTATAAACAAAAAAAAAGTACGGTGTTACAACTTAGTATCAGAGCATAGGTTTGGCCGCATCGACATTGTACTTGAATGTCATGTTCCCAAACCTTGAGAGGATCTTGTCGAACATAACATAAAGGGGACGGGTTAAGTGAATGTAGGAACTTTTATGTGTTAGTTGATAGGCACTAACCGGTTATCTACTAAGAGTTTGTGTGAGATGTTGTGGTAGTGCAGATATGTCAGGTAATCAAGACACTGCCCCAATGCCACCGGAACCTTTAGAGCTCCTGATGAAGACGGTCATGTATCAGAGGAAGAAGTATCAGAAGAAGTGTTAAAGCTTCAGGGTAAGTTGAAAGATGCTCAAGATAAGATCAAAGAGCTTGAACAACAAGTGATGTCGCATTCTAACACCACAGCAATAAATCAAAGCTTTCCTCCAAGTATTTACCCACAGTTTGGAAACATTTCTCAACAACAGTATGTGCCACCTCAGTACCAGATACCATCTCAGTTCAATCCACTACTTCTGAATCAAGTGATGTACCCGTTTCAGACACCATTCTTCCAACCATCGATGTTTGAAAAGAAGAAGTGCTCGTATAAGGACTTTCTTAATTGTCAACCTTCAAAGTATACTGGTAAAACCGACCCGACTGAGACTCTAAATTGGCTCAGGGAAGTGGAAAGAGAATTAGATGCTTGTCAGTGTGAGCCGGAGTTAAGAGTGTTATATGCTTGTCGATTGTTCAAGGGGTGAGCTATGGAGTGGTGGGACTCCATCACGGGTCATTTATCAAAGGAACAACTAAGTCAACTGTCCTGGGAGCAGTTTCATGCTAAGGTTTGTGAGCAGTATTGTTCAGAATATGATTTGGAGAAATTGAAAACCGAGTTCTTGGGGATGAGAATGACCGATGATATGACGATTGATGATGTTATTTTAGACTTTACCTCTAAGTTAAGGTTTTGCCAACAGTGGGTACCGCATGAGAAAGATAAAATTCAGCATTTTATTAGAGTTATCAAGCTGGAGTATCGATCAATGGTTAGATTTGCTTCTTCTTTATCGCAAGCTTTTGAGATGGCAAAAGCGATAGAGGGTGATGTTAAAGCCGTAAGGAGTGCGGGAGTGAGGAGTGGTTCTTATGGGAAGAGGAAGGAAGGTCAATCCAGTTATCAATCTAGTCCGAAATCAAGAAAGTCAACCGGGTCCAGTATGAAGGAAGTTTCGAGTACGAGTGGGTCAGGTTTCGTACAGAAAGAGTGGTGTAACTCGTGCAGATCTTACCATAGTGGACAGTGTTCTCCGGGTACAAAAAGGTGTCTAAGGTGTGGTATAGTAGGACATGATGTTCAACAATGTTCTTTTGGAAGCAATGTATGTTGGAATTATCATAAAGAAGGTCATAGGTCAGCACAGTGTCCGGCAGCGGGTAGAGGTGATTCCGGGGCAGGGTCCGGGGTGCAGTCGGTGTCTGTTGGTGGATCTACCGCATCAGTAGGACAAAAAAGAAAAGGTCCTCCCACGGCTATAGCTAGAGCTTATCAGATGGTAGCAGATACTGATGTTGTATCAGAAGACTTAAATACTGGTATGTTCAGACTAACCTTGTTATTGCTTTTAATTTCAGGAATACGTGTTTAGTATGTTATGTAGATGATGTATTCTGTTTATTAATAGGTGCTTTGAGGTAGTGTTGGCTGTAGTGATAGAGATGATTCGGATTTAGGATTCTCGGATTTTCTTAACTGAAATGGAGACGTGATCTATGATAATGTATTACGTCTGGCCAACGTAAGCACATTTTGGTAGATCATGAGGAAGTTTCAGTAAGTTAAAAAGAGAAGTAGGATAGTTAACTGCTTAAATTGTTGTTAATATGTGTGGCTTGATGAATAGTTGATGAGATTTTGTCACCGTGACTTTTGACTTTGACCAGATTCCGAGGACAGAATCTCTTTAAGGAGGGTAGATTTGTAAAACCCGCATTTTGGGCCTAGTTGAAATGACCATTGTACCCTTAGGTATGGCGTAATTAGTGATTTTAATAATTATATGGTTATAATTATTCGGTTGTTTAGTTGAGACCAGTTTGTGACAAGGGTCACAGAACAAGTTTGTCTATTTAATTTGGACTTTGTTTGGGTTGCCAAATGATGTACGAAAGATATCAGATAACTGGTAAATACCCGTGTGTTATGGGGTATGGGTTTTTAACCCATTTATAAGCCTGTTTTCAGACTTTTCTTCCATTTTCCCAAATTAAATCAAGAACATCGTACCTAACTTCATCTCCTACCTCTAACCCTAATCTAATTCAAGTGTGTAATTGAAACAAGAAGCTTTAGAGATTGAATTCTTGCATCCTTGTAATCAATAATCCAGGTTAGCTTGCTTGAATTGTTGCTTGAATTCTTGATTAAATGGGTTTTTGTGTTCTTGAATAAAAGTGTGCTTTCTTAGCTTCAATCTTGATAAATTGAGTTTGTTAGTGTTGATTGTTGTTAGGTATATGTTCTATAGTTGTTATATGATGTTTTTGAAGTGGTTTCATGATCAGATTGGGCAAAAATCATGATTTTGGGTCAAAAACGCGAAAACAGCGTGCTGAAACTGATTTTCAGCACCCACACTTTTGACAGATCAACCATACGTGTGACCACACTTTTGATGGTCAACCACGCGGTTGATGAGTCACTCGTACGTGTGATGTCTCAGTCACACGTGTGAGCACTAGTCAGCTTTGTGGAAAACTTGTTTTGGTCATAACTTTCAAACCGTAACTCCGTTTTTGATGAATCAAGTATCGTTGGAATCGTAATGAAAAATTCTTTCCAATGGTAAACTTTTAATAATCTGGATCAAAATTTATTTTGGTCATAAAAAGGGGTTTTAGGGTGTATGCCTTGTTTTACACGCTTTAGAGTGTCGTTTTGGGTTGAAATTATGATGTAGACTTATCATACAGTGATTACATGTTTATAGGTGTTGATTTAGTGTATGTATTGATGTTTGATGTTGTGTTTTTGGGTTGAAACCCATATAATTAGCTGTTGCTACTGTTCTTCATCACTCACACGAGTGAGCCTTCACTCGTACGGTTGAGGTAGTCAACCGTGTGGTGAACCGTGCGAGTGAGTGGTGATGGGAACTTATGTTTTGATTATGATGATACGTACGGTTGAGATGTGACTCATACGAGTCACTGGTCACTCGTGTAGTGAACCGTACGGATCAGGTGAGTCATTGTTGGATGTTTGGTCATAGACCAAACGTGCGAGTGAGTTGTCAACCGCACGGTTGAGTGTTCTCAAACGTGCGTGTGATGGTGTTACTCGTACGGTTAACTGAGCATGTATGATTGTTTTGTTTCTATCTCATTTTTGGGTCTGTCTTGTTGATAGAATACTATCAGGATACAATTACTGACTTTATTTGTATCTTTTCCAGGTGATCAGGAGAAGTGAAGACTCAGAAATATAAGACCTCTGATTTCTTCTCGTGATGGTATTCGGTGAGTGGGCTAATCTAGCGGTTAAGGCATATAGTGACATGACGTAGGCCGTTAACCTAGTTTCTATGATTTGAATTATGTTGTTAAGAGTTGTGGACTGTGGCCTCGCGCGTTTGTTGGATCGACCTTGCTTATGATCAGGTCGGGAGAGATCAACCTTGCTTCAGATCAGGTTGGGCTCATTGATGTTGTATGATTAATATAAGTCGAAATCACGCGTCCGTCGCGTGTGGAAGACTTATACTAGTAATACAGAGTTATGAGTTTTCGGTAGACCTTAGATTGATCAACTGGGGTCGTTGGCCCGGCCAGGCCGCCGAGTCTCTCAATGGGTTGCTTCGGATTACCCAGATGGTTGCTTCTGATTGACCATTGCTTATAGTCATCACGGTTGCTTTGGATAGACCATTGCTATAGATATTGTACTTGTATTGCTTTTATGTGATATGCTAATGGTAGATTACTCTGTTTCTGTATGTTCTAGTAGTTATTTGATTAACTGTCTGCCTAATTTGATGATGCGTGTTCTAGTGATTGTACCTATGTGTTTTAGCTGTTAGATTAGTCCATTCACTTAGCTTCGTGCTAACCCCTCCACCTTCCCCCTTGCAAGTTGTAGGTCTTTTGCTTTTGTGGACATGGGAGAAGATGGGCGTGTTGGGTTGTGTTCGACAAGTCTAGAACTCTGATGTGTTCTATATAAAATCGGATATTAAAGTAACACCGGTTGTTTGTTAAATATGTATTGATAAATGAAGTTGTAGTAATTATGTTTATGTGTGTACATAAGGGTACGCTTTGTAAGTATGACTTCCGCTGTTTTATAAACAAAAAAAACAAAAAAAGTACGGTGTTACATCAACACACCCATTTCGGGTCATCCACTAACCCTCACAATGCCCACTTACATATATATAGGTGTGCTAGTAATTAACTAACTAATTTAAGCTCATAAACATCAATTAATACTTGAAAAACCCTAGTTAGTCATCTTTGAGTCTACAAGACCCAAATTCACCCAAAACACCCAATTCACTAACAAATGGGTTTTAAGTTCATCACTTACCCCAAACCCTAACCCTTAATCAAATTAAACAAGGAAAACAAAGTTAGAACATACCACCACACTCAAAACGTAGCTAGGAAGTAGATGAACCACTTTAGAACTTGAGCTTAAGCAAGATTCCTTCTTCTTCTTCCCCAAAATGAGTTTTCCCTCACTAGAATATCACTCTCTCTCTCTAGAAATTAAATGGAGGTGATAAGGGTTGTTGATGATGGAGTAAATGAAGCTCCAAAACTGATCTAGGGCCTTTAATTCGGGCCCCCATGTGTAATTACCAAAAAGCCCTCAAAATATCTAATTTAAAAGAAAGGAATCTATCACAGACCAATGGCGCGGTGCGCAGATTGCCCAGGTCAGATTCTTCTTTATTTTAAAATGTACAACGAAACCCCCACTTCAAGCATCTTATTTACACTTATGTACAAAACAAATATTTGGGTCTTACAACTCTCCCCCACTTGAATCGGAGCGCGTCCTCGCGATCCAAGCCGCATGACAAGAAGGAAGATAAACCAACATGAATTCTTCAGCCTCCCACGTAAACTCGGAACCTTTACTCCGATGCCATTGAACTTTAAAAGTCCTCACTTCTTTATTTCTCAACCTTTTGACCTTCTCATCGAGTATGGCAATCGGCTCCTCAATATATTCTAACTTGTTGTTTAGCTCAATTTCGTCTAATGGTACCCAAGATGAATCATCTGCAAGACACTTGCGGAGATGGGAAACACGAAACGTATTATGGATCCCCGCAAGCTCTTCGGGTAATTCCAAATGATACGCGACTTCACCAACACGAGCTAAAACCTTAAATGGCCTAATAAACCAAGGAGCTAACTTTCCCCGTTTTCTAAACCGAATAATGCCTTTCCATGGCGAAACCTTAAGCATCACCATGTCACCTTCTTGAAATTCGATCATTCGCCTACGTTTGTCGGCATACGACTTTTATCTATCTTGAGCCTTTTTCAAATTATCCCGAATCATATCAATCTTTCTATTCGTCTCTAAAACCAAATCGGTACTTCCGATTTCTCTTTGACCAATTTCACCCCAACAAATCAGAGTTCGAGAGATGACTTCCTTAATGAACAACTTAGCCAAGGTCTCCGACGATATCGCTTCCCGAATGGGAAGAAACAAAGCACTTTTTGTCAATCGGTCAACTATCACCCAAATTGAATCAAATTGGGTTCTCGCCGTCTTTGGTAACTTTGTGATAAAATCCATGGTAATGTGCTCCCATTTCCACTTCGGGATTTCTAATGGTTGTAACTTACCATACGGCTTTTGGTGTTCGGCTTTAACTTGTAAACACGTGACGTATTGCTCAA
Organism: Rutidosis leptorrhynchoides; assembly: GCF_046630445.1. NCBI lineage: Eukaryota > Viridiplantae > Streptophyta > Magnoliopsida > Asterales > Asteraceae > Rutidosis > Rutidosis leptorrhynchoides. The sequence goes on along the minus strand of NC_092338.1, from coordinate 340,459,629 downwards.
CATACTTAACAACATCACGTTTCATGCCCGGCCACCAATAATCCTTCCTCAAATCATGATACATTTTCGTCGCGCCCGGATGAATGGAATACTTTGACTTATGTGCTTCATTAAGTAGTACCCACCAGTATTCACCCATCTTAGGCACCCACACCCTTCCTTGAAAAGACAACAAACCACGCGAACCCATAGTAATGAATTCCGATTGCCCCACAATTCATTCAGTATGCTTGTTGTGAACGTAAGCCTCTATTTGAGTCACACCAAGTTTTTCAGGAAAATCGTTAGTAATAATCATACGTAACAATCCCAATCGTAACGCCGGGTGATGGCTCTTTGGACTTAATGCATCCGCGACCACATTCGCCTTGCCTGGATGATAAAGTATTTCACAATCATAGTCTTTTACCACATCCATCCACCTACGTTGACGATAATTCAAATATCGTTGGTTAAAGAGATGTTTCAAACTCTTATGATCCGAATAAATCGTACTCTTGACACCATACAAGTAGTGGCACCAAATTTTCAACGCATGTACCACCGCCGCCAACTCAAGATCATGAGTCGGATATCTCGTTTCATGTTCCTTTAATTGTCGAGAGGCGTATGCAATGACTTTACCTCTTTGCATTAGAACACACCCGGTCCCATTTAGCGAAGCATCAAAAGAAACCGTCATGTCTTCCACTCCTTCCGGCAACACTAACACCGGAGCTTGACACAACTTCTCTTTTAACAATTGAAAAGCAATTTCTTGTTCGTTCTCCCAATTAAATCTCGCGTTCTTCCTCGTCAATTTCGTCAATGAAGAAGCGATCTTAGAAAAGTCTTGGATAACCGAAGATAATTACCGGCCAATCCGAGAAAACTTCGGACCTCCGTAGGCGTAGTCGGTTGTCTCCAACTCTTCACCGTCTCTATCTTCCCCGGATCTACTTGAATACCGTCTTTGTTCACAATGTGGCCAAGGAATTGAACCTCCCTTAGCCAAAATTCACATTTGGAGAACTTAGCATACAACTTCTCCTTTCGTAACGTCTTCAATACTTCATGCAAATGACGTTCATGTTCGTTCATACTTTTCGAGTAGACTAATATGTTTGTCCAACATAGGTTGGCACACTCTGTTCATAAGATCCATGAATGCCGCCGGTGCATTCGTAAGACCAAAAGGAATAACTACGAATTCAAAATGCCCATAACGCGTTCGAAAAGTCGTTTTCTCAATATCTTCCTCACGGACCCGCATTTGGTGATAGCCGGACCGTAGGTCGATTTTAGAGAAATACGTTGCACCTTGGAGTTGGTCAAACAAATCGTCAATCCGAGGTAATGGATAACGATTCTTGATCGTCACTTTATTTAACTCCCGATAATCGATGCACATCCGCATACTTCCATCCTTCTTTTTCACGAATAAAACCGGAGCGCCCCATGGCGAAGCACTCGGTCGTATAAAACCCTTTTCAAGCAACTCTTGGGTTTGATTTAACAACTCTTGCATTTCCGTCGGCGCTAAACGATAAGGAGTTTTAGCAATGGGGGTAGCCCCCAGAACCAACTCAATGCGAAATTCAACTTGTCTTTCCGCCGGAACACCCGGTAGCTTGTCCGGAAAAACGTCTTCGATTCACTAACCACCGGAATTTCACGAATGGGTGGTGGCTCATCACGAGTATCAACAACATGGGCAAGAAAAGCCATGCCACCACTATCAAGGAAACGACGTGCCCGTGCAAAAGTGCATATCGGCACAAGTCTTCTACGCTTATCACCGTGAATAATTAACTCTCCCTCACTTGGGGCTTTCACACAAATAAATTTTTCATGGCATGCAATATCGGCTCTATTATGATCGAGCCAATCCATACCAACAACGGTATCGAAATCACCCAAAGTTATCGGGATAAGATCAATCTTAAAGTTTTCGGCACCAAAAACGACATCACAATTTTTACACACATCAACCACTAGCACCGTTTTGGCGTCTGCTGTTTCGACTTCTACCGGACGACTTAACTTAGCTAACGGTCTATTAAGTCTAGGCACAAATTTTGGAGATACAAACGACAGATTTGCACCGCTATCAAATAGAATCCTTGCCGGATTTGAGTTAACCATAAAAGTACCTGAGACAACTTCGTTTGATTGCTTGGCTTCATCATTGGTCATCAAATAATTTTAACCCCTTGCCGTACCCGCCGCCTTCTCTAACTTCTTAACATTATCATTACGCAAGTCGGAACATTCCGACCTTTTGTGCCCTTCTTTACCACAATTAAAACAAGTGATTTTGTTTGCGGAGGATAGACTCAGACATTCACGAGCCATGTGGCCCTTTTATCCGTAATTATAGCACGAATAAGAAAAATCCCCGGAAGCACCCTTCTTCCCACCACTAGCATTACTGGAACCTTTTTTGTTCTTTTTGTTTGAAAAGTTCGAATGGTTCGAACCTTCACTCTTTCTCTTGCCAAAAGTAAAGCCGCTCTTCCTCAACACGAGCGCCTCAAAACCCTTGGCCATATCAAATAACTCATCAAAAGTTTTCACTACCGTTACACTAATCTTATCTTGATAACAATCATTCAACGTTCGGTAAAAGTCTTCCTTCAACATCTTATCATTCCCGACATACTCCGGGCAAAATTGGGTCTTGGACAAAAACATGGATTTGAGGGTGTTCAAATCCATTGACCCTTGCCTCAAGGAACGTAACTCGTCCTTAAGCCTTGTAAGATTGGCCGAAGTTCGGTATTCATTGAAAAACTCCACTTTGAATTCATCCCACGTGAATTCCGTACATTGTTCTTCGCCATAAATTCGGATTTTCGTGTCCCACCATAACTTAGCATCGCCCCTTAACATGTTAGACCCGTACCTTGTCTTCTTATCGAGAGGGCACTCACAAGTACGGAAAGCCCCCTCCATATCGGAGATCCATCGGGCACTTTTAAGAGGGTCTCGTTCACCTTCAAAGGTAGGAGGTTGTGCATCCTTGAAATTTTTAAAGAAAAAGTCCCGTCTTTCCACATTATCCTCGTGAAGAACGGCCTTAACTTGTTCTTTTACTACATTGACTAGTTGTTCATCAATCGTATCTAGAAACATTTTCTTAACATCCTCGAGGAACTCTGCCTTTTGACGTTTAAAGATGGCCTCAACTTTGGCCGTGAACTCAACGTCCTCACTCGTACTTCCATCATTGGTGTCATGTCCATTTCTCATCTTCATTCTATAAAACGGAAGAGGTTAAACAACGAAACGAAAGGACGTAACACATATGTATATACATATACACCACACTACCCCATCTTGCTCAACAATCATCGTACATCGCTTGTTTGACACGATTTGAACCCGTAACAATGGTAGCTAATCATTGTCACGCGAGCACGTAGCATTAACTTGCTAGTACAACGTCTATCTCGCTTGATGATTGCTAACACAACACAAAACAATTAGCGCAAGGTTAATTCACATAAACACTAGCACTAGCAATTCCCGTTCCGACCCAAAGTCCTACAAGTCCCGCATAAAGTGCACACACAATAAAGTCTAAGTCTAGGGACCTATCTCAAGTCGCCTAAATCCCTTAGACCATGCTCTGATACCACTTGTAACAACCCAAACCAAATCGCAATCGAACCCGCTTAAAATATCAAAAAAAAAATAAAAATTCATTGATCAGCCTGTTGCGCGACGCACAAGGCATTCGCGCGGCGCGCAGAATGACCTGGACAGCCCGTTGTCCCCAAAAGTCAAAAACACGAAAAAGATTGGCCACTTCCCGACATAATTAGACAAAATGCTTTTAACAACATATTCAAATATGTAAAACTAACACGATCCAAACATTAAATAAGTTTTACAAAGCGGGGCCCACATCGACCCGAATTACTAGTTTAATACAAAATGAGATTTTCGACCACAAAAAGTTTAAATACCAAACGACCCTACGAGCATGGTGTTTGGGGTTAAACTACCCAAGTCTCAGTCAAACTCCAAAAGCTAATATCTCCAAAAGCGTCCCCTAACACAACGGGATCTCTACTCCAAACAAACGCCCTTACCTTTGTCCATACTTGAGCCTATAAAAAGGTAAACAACGAGAGGGTAAGCAAAGCTTAGTGAATGCAATAATTATACACATACATATATAATATATCTACTTGCAAACACTTACACGCATACCGTATACATGCTAGCAAACACAATTAGCTTATCGCCATAAATACAAGCTATAACTTCCAAATACCAAGCTAGCATAACAATAGCGTATTTAACTTGAACAAATATAATATGCTTACACTACAACGCAATAACCATGGTTAACCAATCGAACGAGGGAACGGTGTTTAAAGACCGTCGGAGTTCACAACAACCATTAGTGCACTTAACACTTCGTACACTAACCCTACGGGTGGGATCTTAACACTTCGATACTTCACCCCGGGTGGTGCCTTAACACTTCGACACTTCACCCCGAGTGGTGTCTTAGCACGTCGACACTTCACTCGTTACATCTCACGAAGTGGCATCTTAATACATCGATGCTTCACTCCCGAGTGGTGTCTTAACACATCGACACTTCACTCGTTACGTGAACGTGGTGTCTTAGCACATCGACACTTCACATCTCACGCTACACAAATAAATACATTATATATCTACGCATAAAATTATTCCACTCACCTTACGCCTTCGGTGAATCAATAAACCAAGCTTGAAACTTCAAGGTAACGCACCTATTACAATGTACATATAATCAATCATTCATTCAAGTTGGTCAAACTCACAACACTCACCATTACTAGGTCATTTTGACCCATTTGGACACTTAAACCTAAAATTGGGTCAACTCGCACCAAAACCCTAACATTAGCCAAGATAGGTTTAAAACACATTTCAACACAAGGTTTATGCATTAATCACAAACATTAACTAACCTAGGTTCATTTTGACCCATTTGACCAATTTAAGGTCAACACACCCATTTCGGGTCATCCACTAACCCTCACAATGCCCACTTACATATATATAGGTGTGCTAGTAATTAACTAACTAATTTAAGTTCATAAACATCAATTAATACTTAAAAAACCTTAGTTAGTCATCTTTGAGTCTACATGACCCAAATTCACCCAAAACACCCAATTCACTAAAAAATGGGTTTTAAGTTCATCACTTACCCCAAACCCTAACCCTTAATCAAATTAAACAATGAAAACAAAGTTAGAACATACCACCACACTCAAAACGTAGCTAGGAAGTAGATGAACCACTTTAGAACTTGAGCTTAAGCAAGATTCCTTCTTCTTCTTCCCCAAAATGAGTTTTCCCTCACTAGAATATTACTCTCTCTCTAGAAATTAAATGGAGGTGATAAGGGTTGTTGAAGATGGAGTAAATGAAGCTTCAAAACTGATCTAGGGCCTTTAATTCGGGCCCTCATGTGTAATTACCAAAAAGCCCTCAAAATATCTAATTTAAAAGAAAGGAATCTGTCACAGACCAATGGCGCGGTGCGCCAAAGGCTTGCGCGGCACGCAGATTGCCCAGGTCAGATTCTTCTTTATTTTAAAATGTACAACGAAACCCCCACTTCAAGCATCTTATTTACACTTATGTACACAACAAATATTTGGGTCTTACATGAATGAATTTGCAAAATGTATAAATGCACTCTTGTTGGAAATCTCCTACTTAAACAATCTGCAAAATCTCAAGTTCCAATTTCTAATATCGAATTCAAATTCGTGAGTCAAAGTTTATAATTTAAAAAGTCAACATATGTTCTTCAAGCAAATTCGAAGCTGTTTTGATGTTTCTGTTTAAATTGATGATTGAAAATTTTTTTAGGAATGATTTGAAACAAAATCCGTGTTGTAACATCTATCCAAAACGAGCACGAAATCAAAATCAAACTTTTCTTTTTATCTTCTATAGCGACGAGCACAGCAGGTGCAGTTTTTATTTTTTTATTTTTTTGTATATACTTTTTAATTAAACCAATATTCATTACAAGTTATTTGCAAATATAATTAAAATCCTATTTCAAAAATTAGATAGATAACTGAATATGAAAGGGATTTTTGGTCGACTGTTAAGATGGAGAAAACATATAACAGAAAAATGGACGAGTTATATAATCTGGAACTATGATTAATTCAGAAAAAGAGTAAATGGTGTAATGGTTAGAGGGTCACGTTGGTAAGCGGGAGGTCTCAGGTTCGAGGCCGGTCGGGTGCATTTTCTTTTTAAAGACTTTCTCTAAGGTAGCTTTCTTTTTATAAATTATTATTATTTTTATTATTATTATTATTATTATTATTATTATTATTATTATTATTATTATTATTATTATTATTATTATTATTATTATTATTTTTATTATGATTATTATTGATGTTATTATTATGATTATAAGTATTATAAATATGATGATAACTATTATTACTATCAATATTATTATTATAATTGTTGATATTTTTAGAACCTATAATTATTAGGATTATTATTACTAATACAAGTATTATGATAGAAAGTTCACTTAGTATTATTATGATTATAATTACAAATACATTTTTTTTATGTCATTACTAATATTAATATTATCATTTAAAATTGTAACTTTATCATTTTATTACTAGCATAAGGATTATTAATATTAGTATTGTACATAGGATTATTATCATTATGTAAATGATGAAATTTACTATTATTCCCATTAGTATTGGTATTAGCATTATCTTAGAATTTTTATTATTAACATAAGTATTATTATTAACAGTACCATTAATAATAAGATAGTTATAATTATTATTATTATTAATAAGTATTTAGTATTATTACCAAAAAGTATCATTTTCATTACCATTATTATTAAATTTTTCATTTTATTTAAAAACTACTGTTATTTTCATTATTATAAGATGTAATATTAAAACTATCATTAGTATTATCATTAATAGAATTATTAATATTATTATCTTTAGTACTAATACTAGTATTATCATTATCATTATTTAAGCATTACAAATATTATCATGGTATTATTAAAAATACTATTTTAACAAACAAATGATATACAAAAATATATTTAGTACATATAACATAACAAAAGTTATATTTTAAAATATATAAAATAAACATATGATAAAAAAAAATATAAGTTATTGATCTAAAAAGTATATCACCAATAATAATATATATATTTGATCGATTACAAGTATATGTTTTAATATATACGAATGATATAGGTTCGTGAATCCGAGGTCAACCCTGCATTGTTCAGTTGTTCAATATAGTCATATGTATTTTTACTACAAAATACATTAGGTGAGTTTCATTATTCCCTTTTTAAATGCTTTTGCAATATATATTTTTGGGACTGAGAATACATGCGCTTTTATAAATGTTTTACGAAATAGACACAAGTAATCGAAACTACATTATATGGTTGAATGATCGAAGCCGAATATGCCCCTTTTGTTTGGTAACCTAAGAATTAGTAAACCGATCTACTAATTGACGCGAATCCTAAAGATAGATCTATTGGGCCTAACGAACCCCATCCGTTGTAGCGGATGCTTTAGTACTTCGATGTTGTTTTATATCATGTCTGATGGATGTCCCGGAATGATAGGGGATATTCTTATATGCATCTTGTTAATGTCGGTTACCAGGTGTTCAATCTATATGAATGATATTTTTGTCTCTATGCATGGAACGTATATTTATGAGAAATGAAAATCTTGTGGTCTATTAAAATGATGAAAATGAATGATTATGATAAACTAATGAACTCACAAACCTTTTGGTTAACACTTTAAAGTATGTTTATTCTCAGGTACGAAAGAAATCTTCCGATGTGCAATTGCTCATCTTAGAGATATTATTTGGAGTCATTTATGACATATTTCAAAAGACGTTGCATTCGAGTCATTGAGTTCATCAAGAATATTATCAAGTCATTTATAGTTTAGATATATTATGAAATGGTATGCATGCCTGTCAACTTACGATGAAATAAAAGTTTGTCTTTTAAAAACGAATGCAATGTTTGTAAAATGTATCATATAGAGGTCAGGTACCTCGCGATGTAATCAACTGTTGTGAATCGTTTATAATCGATGTGGACTTTGTCCGGATGGATTAGGACGGGTCTCTACAGTAATGATAATAATAGATATAATACTTATATTTATGATAATAATAATAATAACAACTATGTTACTTATAATAATAATTATAATACTAATAATAACAATAACAATAATAATCATATTAATAACAATTATAATCATAATAATAACTAGTAATAATAATAATAATAGAAATTTTAAAAGTGAAAACTACCTCAAATAAGCTTTTTTTTAAATGCCCTGAACCGGGCTCGAACCCGTGACCTCTCGCTCACCCGACAACCCATCAAACCATCATACCGTTTCTGTTTTTCCTGGAATTACACCCACCCAAATAAATATAACCCATATATATTACAGTTTATTTTCTTCCCTTCTTCATCACTTTCCAATCGATCCAAAACCAAACAATAATCATAACAGCGAGTTTTAAAGTTTGAATTATATTAAAAATTGAAACGGAAACGTATTGTATGATTATTTAACTTAACAGAACTGAAAAAGAAAAAAAAATTTATATTGTAACAGACCTGATGAACCCGTTTTTGAAGTCAAACATCAATCTCAAATTTTTGGACGTTTTAGATCATGATCATAATAGGAAAAAGGTGTTAAATCTTTATTAGAAACTTTCTGTAACCATAATTGAACTTAAAACATAACACCGATTTCGAATTTTGTGATGAACACAATGTTTGACTTTTAGAAATTAAATTTTGACTCGTAAATTCACACTCGATAAGAAAAATTAGCATTTGAAACTTTACAGAAAGTTTAAGTGAAAGATTTCTAACATCTTTGCATTTATAGATTTTAAAATGGGATTCAAATTCGAGGTTTTTGGAAAAATAAAAAGAAACAGAGGTACCGGCTTTATTTTTTTGATATTTTCGTTTGATTTTCAATCAGACAAGGAATGTATTGGTTTTAATTGAGAATGATGATGGAAACAGAATGACTCTTATCTAATATCGTGAGTTAATTGGCTGTTTTATAGTAAGAGAAGATCGACAAGAACACTATATTGTACAGAAAGAAAATAAAATTAAAAATAAAAAGTGATTTTGATTGCTAACAGAATTTTGGAGTTTGCTATATGGATCGAATCTGATTTGTACGAGCTGAATGTGATGTTTAACAAAGTAGTAGACAGAAAACAAAAATCAAACACAGTTTGATTGTGATGCAAAACAGAAATGCGTATTTTTTCTCATATATATATATATATATATATATATATATATATATATATATATATATATATATATATATATATATATATATATATATATATATATATAATTTTATTATATAAAAATGGCTGTTTTGATATATGTATAAATCGTAGCTTATATATATATATATATATATATATATATATATATATATATATATATATATATATATATATATATATATATATATATATATATATATATATATTAATTTTATTATATAAAAATGGCTGTTTTGATATATGTATAAATCGTATCTTATATATATATATATATATATATATATATATATATATATATATATATATATACTTTTATGTATGTCTGATTTTTATATATCTATTTATATATATATATATATGTGTGTGTGTGTGTTTATATATATATAATTCAATAGTTTTTGATAATTAACAAATATATTAATAATATTAATAATATTACTAATAATTAATAATATTACTAATAATAATATTATTGTTAATAGACTAATATAATAAGTGATAAATAATAATATGATAATGAAAATTTTAATAATTTAGTTAATAATAATGATAATAAAATGATAATAATAATCTTATTAATGATACTAATAATAATAATACTAGTTTAAATAATTTTAATATTATTAATGATGATAATAACATTAATAATAATAATAATAATAATAATAATAATAATAATAATAATAATAATAATAATACAACTTAAACATATCAAATTTTATATACATATTTTATATTAGAAGTAATAATATTACTAATACAAATATTAATATTAACAATAATAATTATAATGAAAGTAATTATAATCATATTAATATATCAATTTTTATTCAAACTTGTAATTTAATATCATACTATATTATTATTTATGTAATATTATATTATATAATAACATTTACTGAATAGTTAATATTTATATATTTTATATTTATTTATTAGAAATCATATATAGACTCATAATATATATATATATATATATATATATATATATATATATATATATATATATATATATAATAGTAATTTATTTATTCTATTTATTATTTACATATTTAATTCCTAATGATTCAATAACATTTTTATTATTTCCAATACTTACATTATATATATATATATATATATATATATATATATATATATATATATATATATATATATATATATATATACATATATTTTCAAACAATTGTTCGTGAATCGTCGGGAGTAGTCAGATGTTAACTGAATCCATGTAAACAGTTCAAGAATTTTGTGACTCAACATTACAGACTTTGTTTATCTTGCCGAAATCATATAAAGATTAAGTTTAAATTTGGTCGAAAATTTCCGGGTCGTCACAGTAATGTCTTTTGAATAATGCTTTAAAGTCTAAATTGCATGATGCATTACGTGTTACATATTTGTGCGATCTAAAGTTTTCTGCTGTTACTAACCGTAGAGGACCCAAACAGCTTTGGGTACATAAACTCTAGGAAAATTAACATTTACAAGGTTTTGACGTTTGTATGTGGTATATCGACATCGGTTGTTCTCGACACATGATTAGCGATAAGTCCTTGCTTGTGAATTACGTTGATAAATTTCTAGGAACGATTACTTTTGAAAAATTCTAGGAAGCTTTTGAGTATTGTAACGAAATCAGATTGAGAGTAAAGTAAAAAGTAGATAAATGAATAATATGAATTTTAGGTGTTAAATTGTTATTGGTCGTAGTTATGTTTTTTTTGCCAGTAATGATAATGCATCACAGACCCACAAATATCATAAATTGACTTACGTTCGTCCCATGCCACGTATGAAGCTTTTGTGGTTTTGACGTCCTGTAAAAGATATTCTACCTGATTTTGATATTGTAGCTTTAACTAGTTTTCGAACCCTCGCTTTACGTTGGTGATTCAATTTTTAATGTATTTTATTGTGTTTAGTTACGGAGGTGAAAAAAAAAACATATATGAAAAGTACCCTAAATATTTAGCGTTTTTTTTTAAAGTATCCGTTTTGCGTATAGTTAGTGACATTGTGTTCATAAAATTATTTCGAGTTTAAGGATGTTGACGGAAAAATTTAACTCGTTGCGAGCGAGAAGATATGACCTGTTGAATATTTGAGTGGAGTTTATTTAACATATTTTATGAAAATTTTGATTTGACGTTTTAACCCCCTGTGTTGGGGGCCGATTTTAATTTTTGAACAAAGTGTGAGGGGCTTTTGTGGTGTAACTTGAAAGAAAGAGGGGAAAAGGGAAAAAAAAGCTGTAAAGACGAAAATACCCCTGATATTATTCATAAGTTTTGTCTAATAGTTAATACTAGTTGTGGAGCCCTCACTTCGCGCCGGGGGCTCCGCTTTGAATGCGAGTTAAAAAAAAAGTCTTGATCTATTTTGTAAAAAAGAATTTTTTCCGACATCTAACATTGCAGGGTCGTTCCTTTTGTGAAAGTTGCTTCTTTTAGCATTCGGGTTTTATTTAAAAAAAAAGCTAGTAAAGTGGGGGTTCGATTTGTATTTTAATAAAAGTTAGGGGGTTAAGTTTGTGAAATTTGAAAAAAAAAATTCTTTTTTAATAAAGTGGGAGTTCGATTTCTATTTTAATAAAAGTTAGGGGGTTAAGTTTGTAAAAATTGAATATTAGTAAAAAAAAGTTAGTAAAGTGGGGGTTCGATTTGTATTTTAATAAAAGTTAGGGGGTTAAGTTTGTGAATTTTGGGGGAAAAATATACGTATAAAGTGGGGGTGCGATTT